>NC_090186.1:26946445-27246445 GCF_024679245.1 Pseudorasbora parva | reverse complement strand
CGCATTGGCGTTGGAGTTTTCTTACAGATAATCACATTTAAATTGCCCCTATGATGTTTTTTTGAATATTACCTTTCACGCAGTTTGTGAATGTAATCGTTCTGCAAAGTTGTAAAGTCGAAAGTGCACAATAAATAAATGTATTGTGTCCTAAAAGAAAGAACCGACCCTCAACTTCCTATACGAGTCATTTGTATTTCAAATCCTACTGCATGATTTTTCTACACTACTAGAAAATAGATTTGAATAATGTCCACCATGTTGTACGTTGTCCGCCCGCAAACAATCTGACCAGCCCTCAAAGGTTTTTTATTATTATTATTTTTTTTTTTACTGCAACTACTTCTCAGTCGTTAGGGTTCAAGATGGGATTCACAAAATGCTTGCAAAATGCGTAAGTAATCCAATTTATTTGGACCAGCTTGCTCCTCAGAATCTGAGCCTGTAAAAATGGATGATTATTGATGCATATGTTTTCTACTGGGTGTTCAAAATAACTAGTTTTTTTTTTTTTTGTATAGGTCTCCGGCTAACTGTCTAACATTTTTGCTAAAGCAGCTTTTAGGAAGCCTCTGGATGGTGCAAAAGTTCAGTTATAGTAATGTGCATTGAGCTTCTGAAACTTGCGCTGTAAGTGGTAGACCAATCACAACAGACTGGGCCATCTGACCAATCAGAGCAGAGTAGGCACACAGAAAAGCAGGGATTTAGAGAGACTGATTCACTAAACGAGTTGTTTGAGGCTCATTGAAAAACGTGGTGATTTGCAATGTACACCAATCAGGCATAACATTATGACCTAACAGATTAAGTGAATAACACTGATTATAGCAAGTGATGTGTTAAAAGCAGGAAAACTGGGCAAGCATAAGGATTTAAGCGAGTTTGACAAAGGTTTGACCAAATTGTGATGGTTAGACGACTGGGTCAGAGCATCTGCAGAGCAAAACTGCAGCTCTTGCGGGGTGTTTCTGGTCTGCAGTGGTCAGTATTTATCAGAAGTGACGAAGGAAGGAACTGGCAACAGGGTCATGGGCGGCCATGTGAGGAGCAAAGGCTGGCCCGTGTGGTCTGATCAAAAAGACAATCTACTGTAGCTCAAATTACTCAAGAAGTTAATGCTGGTTCTGAAAGAAAAGTGTCCAAATATACAGTGCAGCGCAATTTGTTGCTTATGGGGCTGCATAGCCGTAGACCATTTAGGGTGCCAATGCTGACCTCTGTCCACCGCCCAAAACTCCAGCAGTGGGCACGTGAGCATCAGAACTGGACTACAGAGCAATCGAAGAAAGGAAATATTCAGGAATGCTTTGAGGAACACAACAATGACTTTGATGTGTTGACTCCAAATTCTTGATCCAATCAAGCATCTGTAGGATGTGCTAAACAAGAAATTCTGATCCCTGGAGGACCCACCTCGCAACTTACAGGACTTAAAGGATCTGCTGCTAACATCTTGGTGCCAGATACCCCAGAACACCTTCAGGGGTCTAGTGGAGTCTATGCCTTGATGGGTCAGGGCTGTTTTGACACAAAAGGGGTACCAACTCAATATTAGGAAGGTGGTTATAATGTTATGCTTTATCGGTGTATATTATAAGAAAATAAATCTGTTTTGTGACCTTTGATGCATGTAAACCAGTTTAAGGAGACCTTCAAAACACATGCAAGAGCCTTTAAAATAGCATAGGGGCACGCTAACAGTTCTGGTCTATATCTGGTCTATTGATAAATGCCATTCATATTGTTTGAATAAAAGCCATCAAATAATTGACCCTTCGCTAAGCCATCCCCAAAAACCACCACAGGCCAATCGTGGCTTAGCAACCGTAACTAGGCACGGAAGGTCTGTCAAGCTTTTGCGAGAGGGAAACATGTTGAAGCGTTATGCATATGAATTGCAAATCTGACACCTGGTATCCTAAAAGTTTGAACGGAGGGTGGAATTTTTTTTCTTCCCCAAACCTAAAACCCAAGGTGAGAAATGCCAGGCATGAATCAAGCAGTGTGTGAGGCCCCATTCACTACTAAATGTCAACAGGATTAACAAAAACACTTACGTTTGCTCCAACGAACTGAGAAAAACATGAGGCTTTTGATTGATGCAAATTATTACATATGATGCCGTTTATAGACCATAAAACTTATCTTGTCTTGTAGCTTTATTTAGCCTATTAGTTTAGTATTGTAGTATTGTTTAGACAAATTGTTTGCAAATTAAAGGGTTAGTTCACCCAAAAATAAAATGTATATCATTAATGACTCTAAATGACCCTAATGTCGTTCCACACCCGTAAGACCTCTGTTCATCTTCGGAACACAGTTTAAGATATTTTAGATTTAGTACGAGAGCTTTTCTGTTCCTTCATGAAAGTGTAGGCACACTATACTGTCCATGTTCAGAAAGATAATAAAAGCATAATCAAAATAGTCCATATGTGACATCAGTTAGTTAATTAGAATCTCTTACATTGCAATACATTTTGGTCCCAAAAAAAAAAAAGTGACTTTATTCAGCATTGTCTTCTCTTCCTGGTTTGTTTTCAATCCTCAAATAAAGATTCAAATGGTTATGAATCAGCGGATTGACTCATGATTCGGATCGCGTGTCAAACTGCCAAACTGCTGAAATCACGTGACCTTATCGAGCCGACTCATGAATCAATTCGCTGACTCACAACCGTATCTCCATCATTGGAAAGTGGTCAGGCTAATGTCTTGTGTTTATTCCACAAGATGTATGCATAAGCTGTTTGATTTATAATTATTTGATTATTTTCTAATTTCACTTAGAAACCCTGCTGTGCATGAACATACGTATGAGGCGGCTGCTGATTGCGCTGGTATTTAGCTTCAATTTTAATTAAATTATTCTCTCATTGGTTGCATATTTTGTGGATATATCCCTCGAATGCATTCACCTGCACTTACATTTCACCTGTTTGCCAAAAACGAATAAATATCTCCTTGGAAATGTCTCACACCGGCACATACACACTGTAATAGACGTGTTAGGCGCAAAGCTTGACAGGCGTAGCAACAGTAACTTAGGAGGGCGTGGCTTAGCGAAGGGTCAATTAATTTGAGCTATTCATCATCACAGCCAAAAAATTATGACAAAAAATGATTTGCATGCATTTAGATAATTAAACTTTTCATTATGATGATGATTTACAATAATAATAAACAATATTAATACTCAGACCAAAAGTCTTAGGTCCAAGAGAGAAATATATCATTAAGAGCCAAAAAAAAAAAGAGGACAATGTCTGCTATCAAACAAACTTTATAACAAAAGCATTCATTAGATTCAGCTTTCTCTGCCACAACATTGATGTGACCTGATGCTAGAAAACGGTTTTAAAACTTCAAGCATTTTAAAATATTTAACACCTTTAATGGCATACAGTGGCAGTCTTTCACAGCATATAATTCATTGAATGTGCAGTAACCCTTCAAATGGTCCTGGCAGCATGGCCGTTAAGCCACCATAAGAGATCCTCTACTAAATGTTGATGAGCTGGACACCGGGCAATGTTACAGCTCTTGGACTAAAACACATGGACTGTAGTATTCTGGCATTATATAAGTTACCATTTCCTTCTCTTGACATTGCCAGGTGGTTGAGGGAGGTCCGGATGATAATTTGGGGGCCTCATATTAGGTTTGTTTAATCATGTTTAAATACATATATATCTAAAAAGGTTTCTCCAGAATCCTGTTATGTAAATATCAAAAACTAGTGGGTTGTAGAGTGATCAAATCAACTCTGATGGCAAAGCTGATGTTTTGACAACATTTAAGAACAATCTTGTGTTTCGAGGGAAGGCCATAATATACAATAATGACTGAAGTCATAGAAATGTTTAAAAAAGGGGAAAACAATCTGTGAGGCACGTGTGGAGAAATCATCCTCACGTGATATGAAAAACAGATCCATAATATTTTTTTAGACTTTTATAGTACTATATCGTATACTTTTTTTTAAAACCATAAGCTTATGAAAAGTGGGCTTATGGGTAAACTATAATGCACAACACTTTATTAACATACAGCACTGAGTCGTGGTCACCTTTCACTTTCATTGTATAGAAAAGAGCAGCTTGGACATTCTGAAAAAAAAAAAGATTTTGTGTTGTTTAAAAAGGAAAGTAAAACAGGTTGAAATAACATTAGGGTGACTAAATGTTGAAAAAAATGGGGGTGTTGATCTTGTTAAAGACTGCTTTTAAGCATTTTCTTTGAGATATGAAAGTATGGGTCTGGTTTGTCAACTAAAATCACAGTCTGTTGTCAGAAGAGATGAGCACTGGAGTTGAGGCACGTGCAGACTGCCTGCTGACAGCATTAATTCAGCAGAAACAAAGTAAACATCTGTAATGTGACTAACATCCATAGCCTCAAATCTGCTTTCTGTGGTGCACCGGAAAGGATTTCTTAGCAACTATCAAAAATCTGATTGTGTTTTTGAGGATTTTTTGATGAATTAAAAAGTATATATATATATATATATATATATATATATATATATATATATATATATATATATATATATATATATACGTCAGATCTGCGACAAGCAAGTATTGTTGAATATTACTTATTATTATTTTTATTCAGTGATGAGTTTAGTCAAACATTATTCTTCCTGATACAGTTTGTTTTGCTTCTTTTGTTTTGAGCAATTATGTGTTTTGTTTATGCTGTAGCAAACTTTCAAGTCAAACTGCCCAACTAAAGGAAACACCGATCACCATAATAGTGACCAAACTTTTTCAATAAAACTTCAAAATCTAAACATCTGTTAATTCTCAATAAGCGCTTCTATAGATGTCTTTCAGGGTTGGAACCAAACTCTGCAGGACAGCGGCTCACTAGGACCAAACTGAGGGAAACAATGGTATATTTGTACCAATTGTGTACCTTTAAAGGTACAGTTATATGTTTTATTCCCCAAGGAACAAAATTGTACCTCCACTGTACCTTTTTTTCTGAGAGTATATATATATATATATATATATATATATATATATATATATATATATATATATATATATATATATATATATATATATATATATATATAATTTTTTACAATATTTATTTTATGTTGTCTTTATTTGAAATATAAATATTTTGCAACAAGTCAGATTTGATCAATTAAATGCATCCTTGTGGAATAAAAGTATACATTTCTTAAATAAAATACTATTGACTCAAACGTTTGTCTAAGTCGAGTCCAAAAGCTTGAAACCACTTTGAAAATCTGGGATTTAAAGTGAAATTAAAACCTATAATTAAACAGAATTTGCTAGAATTTTTTTTATTTAAATTACAATTAATAAGAATTAAGGTTCTATTTCAATGTTTGTGATACTGATCTTGCAAACAGTTTTTGTACAGACAGATGCTCTTTTTCCATTGCACAAGCACAAGATGCTTTTTGAATCATTCTCAAATCATAAGGTAGAACATGATCATCAGGTTTTACGCAAACTTGTGAAGTTCTTGCAGCTCGAGTGCTGCTGTCATTAAAGCAAAAGTGGGACTCAAAAATATTGCATGATGATAGTCACAGTCATTTTTAATTCAACTTTTCACTTAAACCGTCAATCCGAAAATATAATTTTTGAGGGGACAATGTTAAACTTCTACTAGGGCCATATTTTTGGAACCTCTAGGGCAGAGGTAAACAGGTAAAAGAGAAGACCACTTACCTCAGAACATCTCAGCTGGATTTCTTTAAAAACTATTGATGTGCCTATAAACCAACTATTGCCTCACATTCAGGGTTTTTTGGTTCACGTTGACCACAGACATGTGGCTGACACAGTGGGACTAGCTATGTGAACACAATGTGATTCCAAGCCCTGTCTAATACAACACAGACTCATATCAGCAGCCCTTTGGTACTACGTCAGAAATATGGTTTTGAATGATAAAATATCCCGTTTCAGAAAGGACAAAGACTGAAGGAATTAGGCTTGTACTCATTTTAAATCAGATGTTCTTGAGAAAATCTTTGATTTGATTTTTGATTGATCGAGGTGCAAATATGAAAAACGCATTGCAAATAGGCAAAGAACAACATGTGATTTGTGCTTGGAGAGGGCCAGGAAGATGTAATTCAGCATGTGGAATCAATTCCCTCATCAGTTCACTAGTGACTGTAATTACAGCCTCAGGGAAAAATGGATAAGCTTTATCATATGTAGAACAATGTCTTCTTGAGGAATATTGGACAAATAACAACTGTGGGGAGCATTTAACTGACATAATTTAACAGAAAATAGGAGAAGCAATCCACATACAGTACTTGATTTGCTGATCTCTGAATCCCTCCTCGGAACATCATACATCTATTTTAGAAAGGCCAAACACCTAAATAGAAGCAAAAAGTTAACTGACATTAAATAATCAGCTTTAAACTTCACAAATCAGATTTCTCTAAAATTATTCAAGAATACTTTATCCGAAACACATTGCTTAAACAGTTTAACAAACAAACAAGGACTTTCTCCGAGCAACACAGTGACTGAAAGAATCTGTTTCTGAATGGAACTATTGAGTGAATGATTCACTAAGGCTGCGTCCGAAATCACATACACTCTTGAGTAGGTACTTATTTTGGTAAGAAGTAATTACTTCATGATTGCTAAAAGTACATTCTATATGGCATTTCAGAATGTTTGTAAAGAAAAGGCACCAAGACACTTTCGGGTGGCAGAACGCGAGCGGCTTCTACTGACAAACTGAAGAGATCCAGCCGGCTACTGTAAACAGTTACTTAGTTAAGAACATTGTTGTTGATTAAAGTTGACGAAAACGTGTTGTATTTGGGGTTGCGCTGTGAGATATACAGCAAAAGGTGTAGGACTGTATTGATTTCCTTCATAAAAAAGTAAATATATTCAGCAAAACCTGTGGGTGAGGAGACTAAAGCTAGTGGACGTCGTCAAAAGTGGCCCTACAGAGAATTATTCTCAAAACGGTCCATCTACAAAATCATAGCAGAGTATAATTATCTTCAGCTGGGGAAATTCGAGACTAATATTAGTAAACTTTAGATCTCTTTTAAAGATCAAACTCATTACCAGCCACTGCCTGAAGTAAAAGTAGGAAGAGACCGAACTTCTTGTGTCATCATGTAGGCTACTGATTGAATGTCAATGGAAGAAAAAGGAAAAGCAAAACATAGTTGTAGGCTGATAGATGATTGATGTGTGTACCACATTGGTTTCATCATCACCGCGAGTTTAGTTGAGTGAATGCCTAACGTTAGCGGAGAAGCGCTAGTCTACAGCACGCTATCCTTTTGACCGTCAGAAGCTCACGTCTGTGCCATCTGATCCAAACCTGACCAAACAACAGAAAACGATCATAGCCTTTTTAGTTAGATAACAGGGAAATAGACCATCTACGATAGCCTAACATATTGTAAGTCCAACAGCAACAGTCCCTAAAATAACTACTCAATCATAGGCTGAGGCTCATTTAAAAATTATGGTAGTAAACTAGCGCTATATTTACTAGAGAAAGGTTAGGCATTTCATGTATTGCTATCTCCTGAATTAGTTAATCAGTCCCTCTATAGAGCTCCGGAGCTCTATAATCATGTTAACTATGTCTGAATCCCAAGCAACTTACTAGCGTTGCCATAGGAACTCTTTGACTTTTGCCACCCGGAAGAACATTTATTACTGTTGTGACGTCATGGTGAATTGTCGTTTATAGTATGAGTGTGCGTAGTAGTCTATTAAAGTAATCGGGAAGTACATTAATAAAACATTAATAAAAAATTTCAAAACAGAAGAACTTTGATTCCACTTGATCTTTTGGTAACCTCTTAGAGAAGGAAAAATATCCTTCATGGTCTTTCACTCACCTGACCAGCTTCACAGTGAACACAGCCTGACCCCAAGTACAGAGGAAGGGTGTGTCAATGGAAGGATATACTGCAGCAGAAGGTGGAATATAATGTGTCCCTGTCTGTGCTGCATACCAGTGGCTTTAATTTTTGCTAAAGAAATGAGGTAACACAGAACTTCCTATGTCACGCTTGGCTGAAAGTACTGATGTCATTCCCCTACCGCAAAAAAAAGGCATTGGTTTTCTCATAGTACGTTAACTTCTGTCACATTGGATGTAAACTGAGAGCAATTAACATTTTCAACCATATTAATATACAAGCTGAAAATGAAATACCACAGGCTTATGACTTTAAGGTCTGGTGGGATATTTATTGTTACAATAACTACACAGTTTTATGAATTAAGGAACCTGGTACCCCATCATAACTAAACTATGTGGGTCTTGGGCCTGAAAAAGTCTTTTGGTTTGGGTGAATTCCGTGAACAGTCAAGCAAGAATGATGACCATCTCTAAAGATGTGGTGATGATAATATAACTTGAATTTTTATTTATTCCCTTCAGCTTTTTCAACCTGACGTTTAGAAGGTCTGGTACCATACGTGTATGCTGGCTTGTCACAAAATGAGAGAATATCTATAACTCTATACATAATTCTTCAGGCAGGTCTGCATGAGACCATTTAATATGTTTTTTTTTTCAGTCAAATTAGGTCATTAAAAGACTTATCCTACAATATTTCTATAACATCATAACTCATGACCTTATTTCCATTTAAAGAGAATCAGCTGAGTGTATTTCATCATGGCTGTGCAATAAATTCTCTGTGAATATAAATTCCTTTGGCTGCTTTTATTAAAAAAGTTCAGCTACAAACATGATTTGTATGCAATTCTTTCTGTCATCACAAGTCTACAGTATGATGTTTAATTCAAATTATTCATGAAATAGTGGTCTAGCAATACATGAGCTCTGACACATGAAACCCTGGTGCAGATTTTAGGGACACATTTACAGTTTATGTTAAATTTAGATTTAAAACCAGGATTAGGTGCTTCTACATCAGTGTTCAACTATCATGTACCTCTGATTTTATGGATAACTTATGGGTAGGTTTAGGGGTAGGGATAGAGTTAGGACTAAATTTTCAGATGAGATGTTGTTCTCAGATCAACAAATTATGCTGTACCTTTCTTTAGCCAATTCTTTTTTTTTTTTAAACAACTCTGTTGAAGCAGTTCACAATAGGTCTAAAAGATTCATTAGAAAATTATTTTTAATTTATATCCTATAAAAATAATGATAAAATAGAAATAATAGACGGTTGTGATTCTATATGTTATGATGATCTTTTAATAAATATATATATTTTAAATTAATGGGAAAAAAAGTTACCTGGAGAGAGAACGAGATGCTGCGTCATCGCTGTGGGAACGCCTCTGTGATTGTGTTGTGAAACATGTATGGAATCAGTCCAATGGAGTGACAGAATGTCATAGACGGCTGATGTCATAGACCAGGAAACTATAAAGCACACCTGCACCAAACAATGTTAGCTTCTGTCTCTTCAGCAAGCACTCTGTGTGAATCATTGTCAGTCAAAACTTTGTGTTTTTGTCCATCTTTAGTTTGTGCTAGGCAGGAGTTTTTCATCACACACACAAAAAAAGTGACACTATGGCGAGTGAACAACATTTCAGAAAGTGTGTTCATCCCTGCCCTCGTGGGTGTTGTTTGCATGGGAGTGCAACATGCTCAGGCAGCTCTCGAGGGAGCTGGTTGTGAGCATTGTGAGTGTTTGCCCATGAGAACACTGCACTCCCACTAAGCTCGGGTCCCGCTTCTGTTATTCCGCCCCGGTTGAGACACCGGCACTGCAATTATCAATTAAAAGTACATTTGATTCACATTTCCTGCCCGCACGCACTGCCCAGCCTCAACGTCTGGGCTTACCGTTCTTTCCTGGCCTCCACACAGAGGTGTCGAGGTTGTAGAAACAATCAGTATCATCCAGAGTTTTCAGCCCACAAACATCTACCTACAGTAATATTGTAGGGCTGAAAAAGTATGGATATGCCCTTTCTCCTGATGGCCTATTCAGTGACATTGTCATTACAATAGGTTTCAGGAGACTAAGAAACAGGCAATGCTCTAACAGTTCCTTCCCTGAAAAACCCAGGTCTCAGCTCCTGCTGGGTAGGAGCAGCAGAAGGCATGTACAAGCTCCTCACACAGGGCTCAACAGAAGCAGAGCATTGCTACCGGCGCTCTCAAAGGGTAAGACAGATCTGAGGATCTAAGAAGGCTGTGTTAAAGAAATCCTGATGCCAGTGGTGCCAGGATTTCGAGGGTAGTCAAGATGCTTACACTGAAACAGATCAGGTCAAAAATCTGGTCCAAGGACTGGTTTGCACAAATGATGGTTTGGGTTTATAAGTGGTCACTCTTTGCTCGAGGTCTGTGGCAGGACCATCATCTATCCTGGCACATAAATTGCTTGGAGATATTGACGGTGTTTCTGGCTATAAAGCACTTCCTTCCAGACCTCAGGGGCCATCATATGCTTGTGTGGACAGACTATAGTCTCATACATAAACCATCAAGGGGGTCTGAGATCACGCCCGTTATACAAGCTGGCTTGCCAAATCTTTATATGGGCCCAAGGGAAACTGCTTTCTATCAGGGCAGACTATATCCCAGGTTATCTGAATGTGGAAGCAGACATCCTGTCAAGGCAGGGGCCAAGGCCTGAAAAATGGAGACTCCTGTACTTCGGCAGAGCAGAGGTGGATCTGTTTGCATAATCAGAAACATCTTATTGTTATCTATGATTCTCACTAACTCATCCAGTTCCTCTGGGACTGGATGCCATGTACAGGAGTGGCAGAGACTGCCCCTGTACGCTTTCCCCCCCGATTGCTCTGCTTCCGGAAGCTCGCTTTGAGCCGACTGAAGAAGTTCCTGAGTTTATCACTATAAAGACCAATTATTCTACAGACCTTTTGTCCTCCTCCCTTCTGGATGTCAAACCAGGAAAAGTTTAATCTGAAGACTTCTGATGCAAAAGCCTCTAAAAGCTACCTGGGTCAAAAATTAAATAATAATACTGAGTGAACACTTTCAGCACATAGTATACGTTCACCAAATACTTTCACTTCAAACCCATTAAATCCCATGCTCAGGCCATTCAAAAATACCGGTACTTAGGTAGAAACCTATACATAGGAGCCTGACAAAAATAAAAATGTCAAAGAAAAACATCAGACAAACTTAGAGCCTTTTGCATCTGAAGTCTTTATATGCTCTTCCCTGTGAAGGTGTTAGATGCTTATCCTCCACATTCCTGTGAAGGAAAGAACAAGATGCTGCATCGTCCTGCCATACTCCCAGCATACCCATGATTTTCTTACTTTAGTCTTTTTAGAAGTGCTTTTGGTGCATGTATGCTTTATAGTTTCCTGGTCTATGACATCACCCGTCTATGACATTCCATAACTTCATTGGACTGATTCCACACGTTTCACGATGCAATCACATAAAGGCGTTCCCACAGCAATGATGCATTATCTCGTTCCCTCTTCAGGGAACTAAGGTTAGATACATAACCAAGACATTTCCAGAGTCCAGATCAGATTGGATCAGATAAGTTCTTATCAATCTTTATCCCAACTAACCCTAACCCCAAAAGTCAAGCCTTTTAGATGCTATCAAGATGCCGCAGAGGGTAGATCATGTTCATGTCAACTTAAAATTTCACATACATTCTAGATTCATTTTTAATATAAGTTGTATATCAAAAACCTGGAGACACAGCTGTTTCTTCTTATAAACAAATAAACATTACATTTTTCCATACTTTACTCTTTGGAATAATCAGTTAATTGTATAACTTCATTTTTATTATCCACATGCTAAGTTTCACACAATAAGCCCTACAAAGTAAATATACACAAGAGACATAAGGTGGAGGTTGAATAAAATCCCCTCCCAATAAAATGTATGTGTGTGGGGGGGCAGGAGAGTTACTGGAAGTGAGGCAGCATGGAATGGAAAGTGAAAATGGAGACAGCATTAATGAATGACGGGTACATGCCAACCATGGTCCATTTTCAAGCTTGGAAGACACAGCAGGGAGAGCAGCTCCTACAGATGTGGGGGCTATTTTAGTGACATAGGATTGCTGAGTCTGTGGTTAATCTTTAAAGGAGGAGACTTGACCACTTTGTTGATAAGGAGAATTAAAATGTATAGACAACACATTAATAGTAACATAGAATTATTACATATTATAATTATTAAACAAATTAATATATGATACATTTATAAATATATTTTATATATTATTTTATAAAATATATTGATATTACATATACAGTATGCAATATTTTAATATTACTAAATAAACGTGGTAGACATTTTCATAGAAAATCAAGACCAATAATTGCCAGATCTCCTGCAGTACTCGATGCCCTATAGGGAATTTTTTTTTTAAGCGAAAGAGGGCTTTAGCTGCCTATTTACTTACCATTTAAAAGTTGCAACATGACCATACATCTCACACGACTCACTGCTATCAAGGTCAACCCACTATTAGCTCTCAGGAGAGATTGATAACAGAGAGAAAACAATCAAAACCAGGTGGAGGAAAACGTCTCGGGTTATGACTATAACCGCTGTTCCCTGAGAGGGAACGAGACTCTGCGTCATCGTCAGACAACACGATGGGGAACGCCCACAGCTTAGCGGGTCTGAAGCATGAATGAAATATGTCCATACCTGAATGGTGGAACGTGATGACGTAGTACGTGACGGAAGCTAAAAAGGGTCGCCAGCAAAAGGCACACAGCTATTTCGCAATGAAGTTGGCACTTTCACGTGAGGAGTTGTGGCGACGAGACGCGGTGTCTCGTTCCCTCTCAGTTAACAAGGGTTATAGTCATAACCTGAGACGTTCCCTTGTCGAGGGAACTCACACTGCATTGTCATCGGATGACACAATGGGGAACGAATAGTCACTATGCCACACCGAGTCACCAGCGCCCAGTTATGAGCCGGAGTCCAGTCACACTCAGGGTGTAAGCACCCTAGCACCAGGTGACTCAGGGAGATGCAGATTGTAAAATCTTATGAAGAAGTGCAGGGTTGCCCACCCCGCTGCCTCGCAGATCTCCTGTAGGGAGACTCCAGAAAGGAGGGCCACCGAGGAGGCCATGCCGCTGGTAGAATGTGCCCTCACGGCTATGGGCGAAGGCAAGTCGCGCACCCCGATAAGACCTGGCTATAGTCTGGACAATCTAATTATTTACTGTCAGCTTTGCAGCAGGCTGCCCTTTCCTAGGTGGGCTAAAACACACCAACAGCTGGTTTGACTTTCTCCACTGAGCAGACTTTTCCTATAGTTGCTCAATGCCCTGACCGGACATAGCAGGTGAAGCCTGCTGTGTGAGCGGTCTGAAGGGGGCCTCAACCAGCCCTTCGAGCACCACTGCAAGGTCCCATGTCGGTACCCTGGACAGAGTAGCAGGTCTCATCCTCCAAGCCCCATGAAGGAACCGTACAACCAGATGGTGCTTCCTTAGGGGCCCATCAACTACAGCTGCCACATACATCTTAAAGCAGCACTTGGCTACTTTTGCTCTCGGGGTCCCCCTACAGTTTGGAAAAAATAATGTCCTCAACTACTGTCGTAAGATCTGTCATCCTACAACAGGGGATGCCATCGCGCGTGCATTTGTTGACATGACAACCCTGATAGCCCTGAACTAGTGATGCGAGGGTCGTCTCATAACCCGCGGACCCCGTATGTCTATTTAATGGTCGCGGGTGCGGGGCAGGTTGTAAAAATATATACAGTGGTGCGGTGCGGGCCAAATAACTTCATAAAAGTGGCGCCGCGGGTTGGTGCAGCACTAACCGTTAACCTGAACACTGCAAGAGTTCACATGCAGGTGTTCTTCTGGCGGCGCGTGTGAAATGTCTTCATCCCAGGCAACGTTACAGTCAGTGGCATATGTTTCAGCATGTCATATGAATATAATTTCATGGGTTTTATTTTTTCAAACGCCAAATAATCACAATGCTCACGTTTACAAGCCAGTGTCATTATAGTAGTCTATTGGTTACCGTTTTACAGAATCTATATGATACTTCAGTTCAATGTTTGAGTGGTAGGTAATCACCGTAACAAGCATGACAGCATCGGTCGGGCACGCCTCCTTCAGCTCACGCCGACAAGCGAACGCTGGTCCAATGTTGATCCTCGTCCTGCCTTTAATCCCATCATTTTTTCGTTTCCTCTTATTGCTTTCCTCCAACAAAACCTTTTCTTTCTTATTTGTCTCTGCTGCTTCGGACATGACTATATTATCCGATGAACAAAGTTGGGCTCGCACGTCCGAATTTAAGGAAGTGTGGGTGTTGGTGGAAGTGACGTATATGCCGTAAAGCAGTCGAATTTTGTAGTTCTTTTTGTTCTCAGGTTACTACCCGAAACCCGAAGTTTAAAAGTACAATTAAAAACGATACAGACCCCATCAGGCTATGGCAGACGTGTCATTCAACCTATTGTAAGTCGATTTATCATCACAAGAGTCTTAAAAAATATATTATGAAGGTTGAGAAGTTACCTAGTGCTGCTTTAAGTGTCGACGGGGTAAGACCAGTGGAGAAATGATCTTGGAGAAACTCCAGAACTCTCTACACCAAATGGAGAACACATTCCATTTCAGGCTGTACAGTCTCCTTGTAGAGGGAGCCCTGGAACTGAGTAGGGTCTCGACAACACCTGCTGACAGGCCCTCTCCTAGGTACTAAGCCCCCACAGGGGCCAGACCCAGAGGTTCCACAATTCTGGCCGGGGGTGAAATATCGTGCCCCCTGCCTGAGACAGCAGATCCCTCCTCAGAGGGACCTGCCACCGGAGGCCGTCTAGCAGTGCTACAATGTCCAAGAACCATACCCGGGTCAGCCAGCAGGGTCCTACTAGAAGCAGACTGATCCCTTCTCGGCGGACCTGCTCCAGGACTCTTGGTGATTAGGGGAAATTCATACAGACACAGCCCTGGGCCACGTCTGCAGCATGGCATCCAACCCCAGTGGAGCTGGATGCCTGAGAGAAAACCACAGTGGGCAGTGGGACATCTCTCGAGATGCAAATAGATCCACTTCCACTGGGCCAAACCTCTCGCACATGGCCACCACCACCTGCAGGTGGAGTCGCCACTCCCCGGGCCTCAGCCCCTGCCTTGACAGGACATCTGATCCCTGGTTCTGATCCCCCTGGGATGTACATGTCTCTGAGAGATGATAGTTTCCCCTGGGACCACAGGAGAGTGTGGTGAGCTAGTTTGCACAGCGGACGCAACCTCACACCCCCCTGGTGATTCAGATACAATAACACTGACATGTTGTCAGATCGTATCAGGACATGGTGGCCGTGGAGGTCCGGGAAAAAGCTCCTCAGAGCTTTGTGGACCGCCAGTATCTCCAGGCAGTTTATGTGCCATGAAGAAAAGGCGGGCCTTCCACAGACCTCTCGCAAAGTGGCTGTCCATGACTGTGCCCCAACCAGTGAGGGAAGGATCTGTTGAAACGGTCTTCCGGCAAAATGATACTCCGAGCACTGGTCCTTGGGAGAGAAACCAAGGTTTCTTCCACATGTCGAAAGAACGAAGGCACCTGCGAGTTACTCTGATCATACGGAACGGATTTCTCCTTGAAGAAAACCCCTTGGCTTTCAGCTACCACTGAAGGGGTCTCATATATAGCAGGCCGAACAAAATTACATTGGACGCTACTGCCAAGAAACCCAGCAGTCTCTGGAACTGCTTCACAGTGAGGCTCCAGCTTAGCTTCACTCTGGAGACAACCGCCAGTATGGTTTCGAAATGCTTGGGGGACAGCTGTGCCCGCCTCGTTGTCGAGTTCCATATGACTCCCAGGAATGTCCGCTGGGAGGGCGTCAACACACTCTTCTTCGTGTTGAGTCTCAGCCCCAAGCACGTTATATGGGCCAGAACATCATCTTGATGCGGAATCACCATCTCTTGCGACTTGGTCAAAATGAGCCAGTCGTCTATATATTTGAGCACCTGGATGCCCTGGAGTCTCAACGGGAGCCAGTGCTGCATCCATGCATTTTGTAAGTGTGCGAGGGGAAAGAGTTAGGCTGAAGGGAAGAACCCGATATTGATAAGCCAACCAAGACGAACCTCTGGAAGTTCCTGTGACAATGAAGGATGGAAATATGGAAGTATGCATCTAAAGGATCCTTTAGATCTATTGTGACGAACCAGTTCTCAGACTAGATCTGTCTCACGATGGCAGGAATCGTAAGCATCCTGAACCTGAATCTCCTCAGAGACTGGTTCAGAATCTTTAGATGAGATATATGATGCAACTTCCATCATTCTTGGGAACTATGAACTACCGGGCTCCCTGTCTGAAAGAGGAATGCACTCTATGGCCTCCTTCTGCAACAGGGATTTGCACTTCCTGTTCCATTACCAACACCTGCTCTAGGACCACAGTTGTCCAGACCACATCGCTGAACTTGGGGGGTGAGGAACTGAACTGGTTTCGGGTATCAACTGAGCCTCGTTCCCATACCCCTTAAGCGGCTGATGGATTTTTTTGGGGGGGGTGTGTGCGCGTTCGCTGCCCAGCCGCAGGTCTTTCTTGCCACCTTGCCAGCGGCCTTCTTCGCTTGAATGATGGCCCTCAGAAGCCCGCTGACAAGAATGCCGCCTCCTTTGCCAAACGCCCTCGGGAGGGGCACGGGAAGTGACGCTCTCCTTCTGCGCCTGTCTGTGCGCGGGGCTGGATGACGGCCGAGGCTGCTCCTCGGGGCCAGCCTTCCCCGAGGGCAGATGAGGGAGATACTGCCGGAAAGTCGTCAACTTTTTCCTCATCTCCTGAAACCGTTCGACGACGGTGTTAACTGCACCGCCTAAAAGGCCAGCAGGAGATAACAGGGAGTCAAGAAGGAAGGACTTCTACTTGTCTTTCTTCCCCGAGAGATTTAGCCAGAGGTTCCGCTCCACACACACCAAACCTGCCATAGAGTGGCCGATGGCGTGGGCCGTCTCTTTGGTGATTCGGAGCGACAAGCGACAAGACGGCGGCTTTCGGAGCTCGGTGATGTCCTCCGATGAAGGACATTTCCCCTCGTCGAGCTCCTTGAGGAGGTCTGCCTGGTAGGCCTGCAACAAGACCATTGTATGCAGACACCCACCAGCCCAACCTGCTGCCATGTAAGCCTTGCCCACCAACGAGGATGTATCCCAAGGCAAGGCCCAGGGCCTGGAAGGACGAAGCAGCCTCAGGCAAGAGGTAGCTCACGAGAGCCTCCTCCACCCGAGGAATAGTCCCATACCCCTTCTCAGCCGCCCGGCCCCAGCACATTGGCGAAATCCAATACTGGGGGGTTAGAGAGGCGGGCTGAGAAGGGTTTTTCCCATGACTTGCACAACTCATTGTACAAGTCCAAAAAACGGAAGGCCCCGCCGTGTAGCTTGAGCCGTACGCTTGAAATAGCGCTTGTCTAGCCTACTAGGTGGCCGAACTTCCTGCCTTTCCTGTGGCAACACCCTGAGCGGCAGCAGTTGACATTTGCTACAATATCTAGCATGCCCAACCACACGTAATAAACCGAGGGCACGGGTCCACACACCTCCTATATATATATATATATATATATATATATATATATATATATATATATATATATATATATATATATATATATATGTGTGTGTGTGTGTGTGTGTGTGTGTGTGTGTGTGTGTGTGTGTGTGTGTGTGTGTTTGTGTGTGTGTGTAAATAATAGGCATACCGTAATGATTCATGATAAAACAAAAACTTTCTATCTTAGTGTTTGGAAGATAGATTCATGATGATCGCTTGTTATATAAATTTTGAAAACTAAAAAAGTTACATAGCGCACCTTTAAGACATGAAATGCAGAGAGAGCATGGAGAAAACCCATGCCTCAAGGCTCTGAGCTATATGAAGAAGTGAAGAAAAAATGAAGAAAAATTGGTAAAAATGCTATGACCTCCATGACCTTTCAGACTACTGAATAATGAGAGTTGTCACTGAGATACCATTATGGTTTGTTTTAATATGGGAGATATGTTGATGTGCAAGTGTGACACAACAACAGTATTAAAAAAAAATATGGTGGATTTGCTTGACCACCATGACACTCAAATAGTGAAACGGTGTCAGTGCTGATACTGGGAGAATATTGCTTTGCTGGAAAAGGCTCTCAGTCAATCAGTTTCTAGGACCAGAAAGAATAGCCTATATACATCTTTATTATGGGTTTAGTTTTATTCAGCTCATTGACTGCAAAACTCCTCTAGAGTTAGTGAAGGACAGCTGTCTTGCTTTGTCCAGCCCACAACCTTTATTATCCCTTTCAGCAGTGATACAAGTAGACCAGCAATTACATAATGAGCTTATAAACTGCAAAAATAAAATGAGAATAGCAAGAGGGCTCCGTTCCATGCCATTGGAATCCTCACCTATGTCCCGTAACAGAATGCCTGGAATGTCCTGAAATCTCCCGTTCCAGGGGGTCACCATAGGAACAACATGGCATCAATCCAGCTGAGAGCAAACAGAGCAGTTATTGTTCTATTACTCAGCGATCCGTTGACCCCCTACAAACACACATTCATATGCAAACAGTAAAATCCAACAATTTGTTTTTGTTTTGAGGCAATGGCTTGTGCAAGCAGCAACTCCCCATGGGATGCAGGTGATAATAGCTGGAAGATTAAATTCATCATTGCATATTATAAATCAACAGCTCTTTCAAAACCCTTTTAAGCTTTTAAGAAGAGTGTAAGACATAAAACCATAAAATGATTATTACAAAATGATTAATCATGAGCCGTGGTGTTGGTCTTTTCTCACAGCTGCCTTCACAAAACTATATTTTGGATAGTTCTCACGAATAACATCAAGAAAGAAATTTAGTCATGATGTATGAGTCCTGCAGGAAGACAAGAGACAAAATGTGCATAAGAAATACCAGACACTGAATGAAAAAAATATGCCATCATACAAAACGCATGATTAACTCGTCAGCTGAAATATGTAGACCTTTCGCATAGTCACAAAATCTCAGTGTTAAAGCATAATTTTAATGACATGAACAGTGAACTTTCATCAGTAAGTCTGTTTTAATGGTAAAACTCAGGTTTAGTTTTTTAACATCAGTTAATGTTTTACCTGTCATGAACTAATAACAAATATATTCATTAAATATATATTTTTAAATAAAAAAAACATTTAAAGTTTACACATGTATTATGAAAAATATGAATTAATAAAAAAAATACTGTTTAACAAATGTAATCTTTTAAAATGTTACACCTAACAAAAAACAGAAACCTAAACTACTATACAAAGAGTCACATTGACTCCTGTTTTGTGCTATCAAAGGTCAATGCTTCAAATACACCCTGACATCATCTAAGAATGGTGGTCCAGACCTGCGACAGCTTTCTAAAGAGCAAACCACATGGCTGCTGATTAGCAGAGAAATCAGTGACCTCACTCTCCTTCTGGGCATCAAACTCATTTAAGTAAATGACTCAAGAAGACCAAGTACTCCTACAGATGCTTGAGAAGTTTAATTTAACAAGTGTATTTCTTTGGCTGCTCAGTATACCTCCCTGATGGTGAAGTTCAGGTGTCATTTTTATCAGGCTGTCTGGGTGGCATTTACCATGTGCAGCATGAACACTATAAGAATTGTTCACTGAAATATGCTTATCTTTGGAAGTTAGTGGTATAGGTTGTCTTCCATGTTTTTAGGCATATATTTCAAATATTTGTGAGCTAAACCTAGAACGTTAGGGACATTACACGAATATATATATATATATATATATATATATATATATATATATATATATATATATATATATATATATATATATATATATATATATATATATATATATATGTGTGTGTACACTGTAAAAAAAAAAAAAAAAAAAAAAAAAATTGCTCCAATTGAAAATTTTCAAGTGACTGATCACATCTAAATTTTTCAGTTAGCCAAATTGAATTCCTGTGATTTAAATTGCATCGATTCACAGAATTTCAATTTGGCCAACTGAAATATATATATAGGCTTCAAATTATGCTCAAAATGGGCTTTAAAATGGGCTTCAAATTATGCTCACTTGAAAAATTATAAACTAGTGACCTGCACTTTGCAGGAAGTACAAATATATAAATGATTTGACTATTCAAAATCAGCACAAAGTATCCATTCCGGAACAGTTTATAGCCAAGTGAAACTCATTATTTAATATCCAGACATGTCTGCAATGTCCAGCTATGCAGGTCATAATCACAATAATAATGTACGAGATGAACTTGTCATATCATCCCTCTAATCTGTCTCCATGATGCCTTCCATGGCTGCCAGTCAAATTAGTCAATTAGTTTACACACTATTAGCCACAGTTTATCATATGCACAGAGGGCTGCAGTCAAATCACTGATAATGCTGCCTAGATCTACATGTTATGGTTACCCTTGCAGTTGACAGCATTTTTCCAGGAATTTAGCTTGGGAGTAAACTGAAGCACATTTACTGGAGACATGGAACAACATATCCTTTACTGCTTCACAATGTAACTGCCATTATTTAATGCCAAAACTTACTTCCCCCTAATGCTAGTTTTTAAAACACCCAATTTATTAGCCAAAATTCAAGCTTCCTGAATACAGACTTAATATTTCTCAGTCAAGCTAGTCTTTTTCAACTCATCTTTCCTCCTAATATAGCCTAGACACTTTCCCTTAATCTTGCATTTCACCCGAGACCCATCTCTCAGCTCATATTCTCCCTCTATGGATGAGCAGAGAGATTATAGACTTGTTTAGAGGAGATATTATCTCCCGCAAGGCTTGTTTGGCTGAGGTGTGAAACTCACACTGGTCCCCCCTCAACTTCAGCAGGGCAGTGACCTCCACTGGCCACCCACTAGCACACAGAACAGATCACGTTTGTCAAGGTTTCATTCCTGGGACGGGACGAGGAAGTTAAGAGCCACTCTGTGCGGTCTGAGAACATCTATTTATGGCTTTTAACCTAAGCATGAGAACGACCAAGACCGATGTGGTGGTGTGATGTTTCAGAGCACATTTCCTTGACTCAGTCAGGAATGCACGGCAAAGGGGCCCAACAAATTTTTGTCACACTTGAAATTGAATGAAAAAATAAACAAATGTATACACCACAATAATCTTAATGTCAATTTGAGAATACTTTGATGTTTTTTAGACTCACCAAGGATTTTATCATTTATTTGGAGTGGATCCAAAGGTACAGGTTTCAAATTTAAACTATTAATATAAAGCTATTCAAAAAAATATGGATGTAATGTCCGTGACGTCACCCATAGGCTTCCGAAGAGCAGTTCAGGAGCGTAAGGTAGATACAAGCTGGCTGTTGCCATCTTGGTAATGTGTCAGGCCCGGTTAACAGAAAATGGGCAATTAGGTGGGATGTGGGCGAAGTTGAGGTGACGCGATGACTAACAGATAGCAGTAGACCACTACAACAACTTTTTTGCAAAATTTGGAAAACCTAATAGCATCTCAGACCAACTGAAACATCTCGGATTGACAGTCGAACAGAAAAAAATCAAGCTCTGATCGTATCTGTGCCTGTTGTAAGGCATTTTTATCGGTTTAAACGAAAAGGAAAAGTTTAAATCTCTTAAAACAGACCCGATAGCTGATTTGAATGAGTGATGATCCACGGTGGCATCCATCTTTGTAATGTACAAAATCTGCTTCACCGTCGCTGCGCTGTCGTCATCATGCAAAGTAACGTTTCTGATTGGTCCGTGATTTCGACAGATTAGAAATGGCCTTGAATGGGCTCTTTGCCAAACTACTTCCAGAGCAAATCTAAATTTGCCAGAAGTTGTCTGGGTTTTCCCAGGCTGACAGCTACACAAAAAGGGCAAAGTCGACTGGATACATTTGTAGAGGACAGGATGTTGCCATCTGAGGGGAGAAGAGTCACTTTCAAGGATAAACTGAAAAAGAACAAGTATTTCACTTTTGCTTCCCTGCATGTTTGAAGTTCAACAGTCAGACCCAATCACTGGGAAGGCAAAAACTGTCAAGGCAGAAACAAACATTCTAAACTTTTGGAATATCTGTTATCACAGTATTGTTACTTGATATTGTTGAAATTTCAGAGTTCCAGCAGCCATTTAAACATTAAAAACGGTCCCTTTCATGTTAATGTTGTTTTTTCATTGTTTTCATATTTAAATATTCTGAGAATGCAGAGTTTAGTTCTAATGATTAATGTTTTAACTGCAATAAATGCATTAAAAACTAAAGTTTTTTTTGTTTGTTTTTGGCAGCCATTTTGTTTTTATTGTTAATGCCAAAACAGTAATGCTTACAACTTGTTATACGGCAGAAATGGATTCAGCACCTAAAAATCATATAGAAACAACACATAAAGTACTTTTACTCAAAAATGCCTACTGCATCTTATCCAGGGTTATTTATCTATTTTGGGACTCGAGTATGTTGTAAAATGCAAAAGAATATAGACTTTCAGAGTGGCTACAGAAAAAAAGAGACTTCAACCGGGCCCATGTGAAAACAAGGATAAAAAGAGCTTTTGAAAGATGGCGTTAACTTTGAAGGGGTTCAAAACGGATGCAGAGATTTTTTTTTTCTGCTGGACAGGTAGGCCTAAGAGATTTCAATGGTTCAATTATAACAGTAGCACACTTGTTCGCTTAGTTCATACAGTCACAGAGTTTTATTTGTTGTGTCTTTCTCGTTTTACTATCTGCATTATGGTAAATATAAATTATTTTGTGCTAGCTATTAGCGGGAGCAATTCACCTCTACTCCACATTCATTTGCTGGTAGGCTATATGACAATTAGAAATTAGACTGCACAAAAAAAATGGTAACTGAACTAGGTGGCCCTAATACACATTAAATGTAGTCACACAATGCTGATGCTGTTAACATTAACAAATTGAAAGCAAAGTATAATTTGCACGGTTTGATGTGATATGAGAAACAATTGTTAGATAATCGTTGTGATTTATTGCAATGCTTTTTCCCCCCCTTAGTTGATCAAAACAAAAGTGGATGTTAGCTATTTTTCAGATGACATTCTTAAGTCGGTCATACTTTTTTTTAAAGTAGAATCTGTGATTCGGAATCCACACCGGCGCAGTGACTGAAAGCCGCACATTCTCCTCAAACCATTGGATTCATTCGCGCTGTGCCGAGGCACAATTCACGTAAAGTTGATAATTTGCTTTAAAGCTGTAATTTTTCTGTCTGCTAAGAAGGCGCCAATTCAAAACAAAGGCATAGTTTGATGGAGCCATGTTTGAGTTCAAGTTTAATCTTGGGACGTGGTCTTCACCTCACAGCCGGTGGAAAATAACAGGGATAGGACTCAGTTAAATCATGTTCATGAATGCGGTTATTAACATTACTGTAGTGTGAGGCAGAGCAGGACAAAGTGTTGTGGAGCTGAGCAAGGCCGCTAGAGCGTTTGTTACGCAACACATGGCTCACGAGCAACAGGACTTTTATTATGAAGGGACACAATCGTGGGCGCCATTTCCGCTTTTCCGGTCATGAGTATGAGGTAACGCAGCTCTGTTTATCATATTAGATACATTTAAGTGTGTTTAAAATGATGTTATGACGTCACTCTGTGTGTTTGCTCGGTGGCTGCTGTGACACTTGTTGCACTCCTGCCATTGAGGAACATAAGGAAAAGGTCATGTAGTTTTAGAATGACATGATAGTGAATAACTGATGACAGAATTTATTTGTGTGCTTGTGCAAATGATTCCTTTTCTCTTTCCTGTAAATGATACTTTCATAAAAACTAACAAGCACATCTGAAGAATGTCTTACCCTCTTATGTCTTTAAATTCATCTCTTAAATAAACATGGCCATTATGGTTTACACCAAATATTAAATTCAAAACACAACATTTATCAGCCATTCCCTGAAGAGATAACCACGAATGTAAACATTTGGTCATTGGGAAAACCAGAAAGGTTAATGTCTAATACTTCAAAATAAGACTTGTCTTGCGCAATATGTGTTTGAAGGAAAATGAAATGTCACTCTCGATTATTATTAGCTATAATAGCTAAAGACTGGAGGGTATTACACATAATTGCTAAACATATGCTACAGAATCCTACAAACACTGTGGCCATGGCTCTGATTTTAGTCTGAAGCTCAGACTGTTTTGTCATACCTTATGAATAGACGAGCCACAAAGAATCTCATGACACTGCAAAACAACGTTTATTCATCAGAGGAAGATATGCAATACACCATTAGATCAAACCAAGATTTGATGAGATTTACATAGGGGTGACCGGGTATGGTTGTAACCCTTTTTTCTTCAGCACGTAAAACATTTAGGCAAAGTACTCACATCTGTCTACTACAAATTACAACAATTCAGATTTCTACTAATTGGTCCTTTGGTCCACTACTGGGGTAGGTTGTAACATGTATACTGGGGTAAGCTGTAACAGGTAGACAAATGCACAAAACTAAGGCAACTCCAAATGATATGCCACAACTACAGTTTTATTTTAAATGAATATCTGCAACAATAAAATATGTGAGAATATGGGGAGTGTATGTGCATAATGTGTGCGTTTGTGAATGCACACGTATGCATTTGTTTGTGCATTTCTATACATGCACATTCTTATGGGTGTGTGTGTGTATGTGTAAGTGAGCAAATTAACATAAACACTCTGTAGAATTATTAAAATCACAAAAATGTTCTTAGTTGTATGTAAGCGGATGGTTGTTTCTAGGGTGAGGCCCGGCTATGATACTTAAAGGATACTCGAACTTTACTCAAAGATGCCTTATTAATTTAATACATTTAAAGTATGCCCCCTCTGTATGGATAGAAGATTATTATATTACAAAATACTATCTATAACCAGAATGTCTATTTCCTGGGAAAACAGGATGTTTGGTCACCCTAGTTGTTTCAAAACACGTGTTACACCGCCACTGTAACTTATTGTTTAGCTAGCTGTATTAGCATGGTGCTTTGACATTAGCAGGAGGTTAATACACCATTCTTTACTAGAGAAACTACACTTAGACCTGATATAACTCATACAACATTATCTACAACTGTAGAAGTACTAAACAAAATATTAACAAACATAAACACTTTTTTTTTCTTACCTCAGAATTAGATTTTCTGCTGTAGCTTCAGGATATATATAGCAACACAGACTGGAAAACATTCATGTGGGATTGTAAAGGAAGCCAGAGAACACTGAAACTGTCATATGACTAGGGTTGGGCATCGAGAACCGGTTCTAACTTGGAACCGTTTAAAAAATAACGATTCCATTGGAATCGTTTAGAAAATTTATTTTCGGTTCCGATCTTCGGTTCCAAGCGCGCAAGTTTTGGTTTCCATGGCCACGTGATTTCCGGAGCTTGCGCGCCCGCTTGTTCTTTTAGTCATGGAAGCCCGGTAAACGGCTCTGAAGTGTGGATTTATTTCACTTTTAAAAGCCTGGGTCGGCACAGTGCAACTAGTGTTGTCAAAAATATCGATACTGAAATATCTGTAAAGATACGATAGCCTGCTCAGCCTACACAATCGATTCCAGCTGCTCTGCTCTCCTCTCCTCTCTGACCGTTCAGCCGGTTAACCTCTGAACACGACGGACGCTCGTTCTGCTGGACTTTTCCTTACGACAGCGTGTTAGTGTTAGTGTGTGTGATCGGTCTGAATTTCGCGCGGGATTGCACATAATTCTACGAACCCCCGCAGATTTCAGGCTCACATCTGAAGCGCGCACACACACACACCGTAATAAAGCCCCCTCTGACATACAAGTGCAAATATGTGCTTCTTTTTCCTGCTTATTATTGGTCAAATACACTCAAACAAATTCTCAGTGCACATTTTGAAGAGTATGTAAACACAGTCTTAAACAATTCAGGTAGAAATGAATGAGTAACAGGAACAGTGTTCAGGATCCATGAGTGCGCCAGTTCTTAAAGGGACCGCAGTCATTTGTTATTCAAAGTCAAACTACAAAAAGACAAACGATCACACTGCTCTTGACTGATCAACTTGTGTAACTTTAATGGTTTTATATGAAACTATTTAATTTTTTGCAAAAAACATTATCCAATGTTATTTTAAATTTATTTAGCCACTTTGCGTTTTTTTTATTCAGTTTCTTACCTGAATGTTAGACCTACCTGAAAAAATAAAGCTGTCTATTTCATTTATATCTTTTATTCTATTGTATTTATTTGTGCTATTTTGTGTAATATGTATCTTTGTTTATTCAATTTACCATTCAAAATCAAGCTTACTTGTGCTGTGTGTAAACTATTGCAACACAATTACCCCGTTGTAAAAATTGTTAACAAACATTTGTGAGATAATTTTAATAGTCATTGATCAATGTTTATATATGAGAAAAAGCTTAAAAGCTTTATCATATAAAGTGATCTCTTCAGAAGAAATTTTTGATTGCCTAGACTTTCAAAAGACAGACAAAAAAAAAATTATATAAAAAATATCTAATTGACAGTATATGCAGCGTTTTTCCCCCGTTGTATTGAAAATAGCATTGAATATCGATGTGACATGTTTTGACTCCACCCCTCAAAGAATCGGAATCGAGAATCGAAAAGAACCGGAATCGAAAGTAAGAATCGGAATCGGAATCAGAATCGTTCAAATCAAAACGATGCCCAACCCTACATATGACTCCTATCTTATTCATTATTTGTGGAATTGGTAGTGTTACAAGTCTCCCCGTGTTACAACTATACCCAGTGTCCCCTATATTTACTTGCTATTTAATAGATAGATTTAATTCCTTTGAACAGTATACAATTCCTTGTGGTGTATTTATGCATTATTGTTTTGTGTTTAATGGCTATAATACTTACTAAAATGCAACACAATGCAACAAACAGAACTTTTGAAGGTTTCATGCTTAAATAGATAGTTCACCCAAAAAAATCAACATTGTGTTATTGTTTACTCACACTCATGTTGTTTCAACCAACACTGGACACAAGTGACTTCTGGAAAAATAAAAACATTTTTCAAAAGATCTTCTTTTGTATTAACAGCCGTCAGTCATACCGCTTTGTAAACAATAACAGAATTTCAATTTTAGGGTGAACCCTTACGATATTGATAGGACTTCTGTGGTACATCAGCTTTTGCATAGTCAGTGACCACAAGAACTACATTTATTCACATGTGCATGTGCAGAAAAGCCAACACTCAATTTTTGTATGACCTTAACTGCCTGAATTATTTTGCTCTGTCAAGTGATTGTGAGGTGTTTTGGATTAAGGAATAATCTGAGGTAAATTAAAAAACCTAATCTCAACAACACAGGTTGAGTCCTGTCAGCTGACTGTGGACCTCACATGACGGTTCACCCGGTGATTAATGTGGATTGCAGCTAATTCGCTTTTTATCTTCTTTCTGTTCTTACAGAAAGCATGAATGAAAGGACCAGTCAACTGTAACCGCATAAGATTACATCTGTTAAACTTTTATTAAGTGGTTTTATTCATCGTCTCCATCCAAAATCATTACACATACTGAAAAAAACACAATCCTTGCAGATCTACTGCAGCCATAAGGTCCTTTGAAACTGTAAAGACTTTTTTTTGTTGATGTTTAAGTATTTAATGTTGACTTTTAGTCTAAAATGTAGCAATGGCAGATCAAAGGTATTCTTGATTAGCCTATACCGTTTTGTGATTTATGATGTTGCTGTGATGGACGCTGACATAATGGTACTTTAGACGTGTTATTATAGATCTAGTGCCACAGATATACATTTCTCCTTCCTTTCTCCTTTCTCCTTCCTTTCATCAATCTTCAGTTCCGTATACTGTCCTGCACCTCTATCAGAATGGTAACCATACAATAGCGATATAGTCAAATATCAGGTAATCTAATAGGTCTGATGCACAATGTATAGTGTAATTCAACAATATTTGACACTCATGCCTGAGGTATTTTTTTTGTCAGACAGTAGCGAATGAGAAGAAGAAAAATGGAAAATTTGAGACTATGCAGAAACATTACACATACATACAACTTTTTTAAAAAAAAGAGTTCAGACCGGAAAGCTTCCATGAGCTTTGCCTTCTTAACATCTAAAGAACTTTCATCTGTGTGAGCTGAATTCCTCAGATACGCCTAGGAACTGAGGGAAAACATTCTGAGGGGGACAAAGACCTTTCCACAATTTATTATATGCAGTAAGATTAGATCTGTATTAAATATTATTATATAAATGTTATTAAAACCAAATCCATCAGCTTACAAGAGAAATTTATGCAAGAAAGACATGAGATATAAACTATTTTAGCTGATTGATAGTTTGGTTCGGTTCCTACAAAATATGTGTGCTTCCTTTCTGTGACAGCTTAAGCTTTTTAATCATCTGAAGGCTGACATGGCACGGGAGATAAGAACGGCACGCGTGTGAAGCTCACAGGAGGCAGCGTGACAAGTACAGAAAGCATGTCAGCGCGAGGCTTATTAAAGCGAGTTTTTGCCTGATCCAATATCTGCCACACCATTAACCACAAGCTCCCAGACACAACAGACTTGTGTGATGCACAATTTCTTTTTTCAATCTACTTTTAGACCATTATTTCATTTGATTAGGAGTTCTGAGATGCTTTTGCTTTGAGAGTTCAGTACGTAAAAGTAATTTTCTCTATAAGTGCGTGTAAGGACATACATGTGTTTGTTCAGGGCCTGAGCCAAAACAGCACTAGCAGAAAAAGGAAAGGTGTGGGTAGAATAAGAAAACAGTCATTTTACGAATGGACGTGTGCCCTGTTATTAAATAACACCAGGGCTTTATTTATAAAGACACATGTATAAGCAGCCAAAATGTGAACCTATGATAATTTCCTGAATGTTCCTATGAATGATTTAAAACTATTTAGAAGAGCAAACAAGTGGTTGAATGATACATTTGGACTATTACAGCATTTTTTCTTGTCTGTATATGGATTTATTTTATTATTATTTTTCTTTTTAAATATTTGTAAAAGTCTTCTACTAAAAAAATGTGTTTGACTTCTTAAAACTGCATATTAAAGTTAACATTAGAAAGATACCTGAAGGATCATGAAACACGGCTTTGTCATCAAAGGAATAAATCAATTTTTAAAATATATTGAAATATAAAAGTTATTTAAATATGATATATTTTAGATTAAATAAATACAGCCTTAGTGAGCATAATACATTTTTTTTAACAGAACAAAACACAATCAAACTGACTCCAAAAAATTTAAGAGTAATGCATTATGAATAACTCAAGTAGATTTTCCATATACAGTTGTTTATATTAACATAAATGAGGGACAATTATTTGCAGAAAATATTTTGATATGAATCCAAAATGGCTCCAATTACTGCTTCGCACTTTGAGAACTTAAAGCCAGCAGTGCATCAAGGTACAAAATGTTGGCATGCATGCTTCATGCGTGCTCCTCACTTTTAAAGTAGGCTCAAATTCGGATCTGATTGTACGTGTGCTTTATAAACGAGGCCCTGGAGCATAAACAGATGCCCAGTCTTACTCATGTGCCTGACAAGATAATTCATCACGTCTTACAATGAACAAAATGCTGTTCACCACCACCCCCAGAACTATTTATTTTGGGTGATGAATGGGTTCATATTTAAATACATTGCTTACCTACTCAGTGACGCACCACTGCGATACATTGACAGTGGAAAGGATTGGTCCTGTGTGCTTGACAGAGGTGAAGACATACTTTGACCTTGTTTGACTTCAGTGTTTCTGACAAACAAATGTGTTAAGGGTTTGTTGCTGGAGTAACGGAGCTCTGAGAAATGGAATGCAGAAGCTCTCGTGGTCTAGACAGAGCAACACAGGACAGACTTTTAATATTTATAATTATTTTCCTCCTTTCATTATTATTTCTTTATTTCAAACAAGACTTATCTCTGCAGTCTTGCGGAGGAAAAGTAGATGAGTTTATTGCTGAAGGAGGGCAGAATGCTTAGTCCTGGCCCGTGGTGCTGACAGTGTATCTCACTCTGGCCATTTTTGGCTGGCATCCCAGACGAAGGTCTTGGTGAGCTCTCAACTTCTGTCATGGAGTCACCAGGACAAAAACAGCGCCAGTTCGTCTGCTTTGTCTGATTGAGCCCATATCCATCGTCTCAACTGTTCCCATGAGTATCAGACACATACTCTCTTTCTCACACATATACAGGCCATAGATTTGTGGAGAATACTGATAAAACATCCCATACATTATTTTTGTTATTTTTTAGATGAAGACTGTATTGCTACAAGGGAGTCAGGTTTAAGTCATCATGAAATCAAAATTGACAATTATTGTTTTTTTATAGATTTTTTATGGGATATCGCAGTTTTTATTATAAATTATATATCCATGCACAATATTTTTCTTTTCTGATGACAAGGCCAGGACAACCTGTCACTCACATGAGATCACAGCAATAGCAAACCACAACAATCCAATCAATTCCCGATGGACAAAATCAAGTCCCACAGTAAATTTTGTTTTGTTTGAGAAGCCGTTTTTCATTCTGAAGACTAAGACAACTTCCGTTTCATGCCGACTTGAAACTTTGCTCATTCAAGTGGTGACTAAGTCACTAAAATATCATTATATATATATATATATATATATATATATATATATATATATATATATATATATATATATATATATATATATATATATTTCAAATAATATCGTACTGAATTTTACCATGTAGGTCTCCACTTTGTATTCACAAACATCAAAAACATGCTCAAGTTACAAGCTCAAGTTTCATGTTCAAATAAAACACATAAAACCAATGCACACCGTTTCAAGCTTAAAGAGGTCACACAAAAATGAAAATCTGATGTTTATTTGCTTACCCCCAGTGCATTCAACATGTAGGTTTGTCTGTTTCTTCACACAAATGAAGATTTTTTAACTCCAACCATTGCTATAATGCATGTGAATGGGTAACAATTCTGAGAGCAAAAAAAAAAAAAAAAAAAAAACATGCTTAGACAACATGCACAAAGAGCCCTGTGGCTCATGACTTACATTGATATCTTAAGACACAAAACGATCAGTTTGTGAAGCCATATTTATATAATTTATACCACAAATAGAACACTATATCCAACAGTCTGGAACGCACTTCACTTCATGTAAGGAAGGTTAAAATACACTCTCTGGCGTGTAAAGACATCACTTTCGGTATAGTACTTTACGCCAATACCAGAAGTGAATCTTGTACATGATGCCAGAGCGTGTATATTGACCTTCCTTACAGGAAGTGAAGCACATTCCAGGCTGTTGAATATAGCATTGCATTTGAGGTAAAATAAATAAAATAAATATGGCTCGATTTCTTACACAAACTGATCGTTTTGTGTCTTAAGATATCAATGTTTCGTCATGAGCCACAGGGCTCTTTGTGCATGTTGTCTAAGCATGTTTTTTTTTTTTGCTCTCATAGAATTGTTACCCATTAACATGCATTATATGACTGTCACACAGCAACTGTTAGAGTTAAAAATCTTCATGTGGGTTCTACTGAAGAAACAAAGCCACCTACATGTTGGATGCACTAGGGGTAAGCAGATAAACACCACGACCACGTTTTTATTTTTGGATGAACTATCCCTTTAAGATCAATAGTTTTGGTGTGAGGAAGAAGGCAAAGAGAACAATAATATGGGCCATTGTCTTCACAAACATTTATGGTTGGCCAATAGTGCAAAAAAAGTAAACAGAGCCCAGTCATTAATTTAACAAGCAAGCCAGCAGAAAAGATCAAGGAAAGGACATGAGCCACAGGACAACATCTGCACATGCTGTAGTCAAGAGAACCAACAGGCACAAACCATGAACTCTGCCGCCAAATTTTCTTAAACACCATGATTATTCCACACATAATGTTCCATATTTTAATGACACCTTCAAAAAGCTGTTCATTTGTGAGCCATCAACCAGCAATGTGGAAATTTAAAGGGGATGCCAAGGACATTTTAGCAATAAAATGAAGCATTTTGCAGCTAAACCTCTAAGGAGAAACATAGAAGATTGGGTTTTTCTGGCTGTTAATGCAGTATGTTCAACCCTAAAGTCAACAGAAAGTCTTTGAGATCAGCTACCTCACATATCAACAATTCTTGAAGTGCTTTTTATCAACACAGGTCCAACCGCTGGGAGTGTGAGGTAAGATGTGACACAAACTGTGTACATTTATGGACATGTGATCATATGTTTAGAATTCATTTAACAAATGCAAAAAATTCACAAGACAAAAGTTACATTTTTTTAAAAATGTAAATCTAGATGGCAAATCGTCATTCAAAAGTTTTTAAATGTTTCTTATATACTCACCAAGGCAGCCAAATAACTTCTTTCTATTTTTATTCCTGTTATAGCAAAGCTGAATTTTCAAATCATTCCTCCAGTCTTCAGTGTCACATGATCCTTTAGAAATCATTCTAAAATGCTGATTTTGTTATTGTCAATGTTGAAAAAAGTTGTCTATCATGGACAGATTTTCCACTGTTTGCCAGCTGTATTTGCACTGTTTTATCATTGCTTTTGTTGTTAGGTTTGTGAGTTCATTGAGTTAATTTTCTACTCAAAATGACACATTCATGCTGCATCTACCCACATGTTGAAAGGTACCCAAAATAAAGATTGAGTCTGCTGCACTACCTTTTTACACCTGCTTTTAAGTTACTGCTTAATCTGACATGGACATCTGGTCACAATAGGGCAAAATTATGCAACTCTTCCAAAGAAGAGGTCCCCATACTGGAAAAAGACCTTTGTCGAACAGGAAAAAAAGTATTTACTGGCTTAAAAAGAAACGTGTGGTTAGAGACCAAGCTAAGCCTTGATGGACATGTGGAGACTTGAACAGATCTATGTGCTCTGCCGGTCTCAAAACAAATTTGTAATACAAATCAGTATTGTGCATGAAGCAGTTCTGCATTTCAGTAACTATAAATATTATATATATAGCAATGTATGAACATGCACCAGGTACCTAATATAACTTTAAACCTGAATGTTTTTCTCTCAGGCTAACACAAAGCTCAATGGACTAATAGGTGTACGATTTTTACTGCCAGGTATATGGTCTTGTAAGAGAGTTTATATGCAAACCTCAGACTTTTAAAAGTGGACTGGAAAAGCAGGTCAAGGTTATGTTTAGTTAACCTGAAATTATCCTCCACAGGGGGTAAAACTGGTGAAATATTAAATCTGAGCTTTCTAAAGTGTGACATTAGTTTATGATTTGTATAGAAGAACCTCGCTTATCATTTAACTAAAGTCTGAATACTTAATTTTATTGTAACTATCCTTCTGAACACGGTAATAGATATATTATAATTACAGTCACTTAACTGAATCTTTTAATCACATGAATAATTTACATTTACATTTATGCATTTGGCAGATGCTTTTATCCAAAGCAACTTGGATTGTATTTTACGGTACACATTTTTTGTTAATTGTATCTGAAAGCAAGTCCCTGGGAATCGAATTGCTATCGCCTCACTCTACTGGTTAATCTACAGGAAAGCTAAACATATATTGAACCTGAAAGTAAACAATATGATGCTTCGAATGGGATATATTGGGTATAAGATGTGACATGTCTCAGCTAGTGTCACAAAAGAGTGCCCTAAGCTGTTAACATGTCAGACTAAACCTAGCTCAAAACAGGGTTTATATTGTCAACGCACAATGTTCCCCATTAAACCCAAAATATACATTACATCAATCATTTATTACATAAAACATCAAAAGTATTCAATTTTAGACATCTTTTCCATCAACAAGAGCAAAGGTGGGATCTGTCTTTCATATAGTACAGTCAATGGTTTTTCTGTGCTGTGCATATCAAACTAAATGGTCCAGCAAGGAGCGGTTCAGAGGTTATGCGAGACAGAAACAGACAGGTATGGCAAAAACGTACAACACAAACATATGGCTGCTATTACATGAAGTGCACCGCCGAGAAGAACTTCACAGACAGATGCCAGCTTCAACCATGTGAATTTGCAATTAGGGGTACTGAGTGCTGAGTTCAAAGGCTACCGTCTGGAAAGGTGTGGGATTCTGTTGAAATAAGGAACAGTCTGTGGTAAAATGCTCCTAGTAGTTGACAACTACTACCATAGTGCTTCCGACCACCCACACTTCCTATAAAGGAACCTTTACAGTAATCTTCTTGAAGATATATTCCCCAATATTAAAATGATATACAATTTGTATAGATGCAATATAAAAATGCTACAAGTGAAGTTTCGATAAAGAATACATGTAAAAAATGTGCAAATAAATATCCAATATTGATCAATATACACTACTTTTCAAACATTTGGGGTCAGTAAGAGAAAAGAAATTAATATTTTTATACAGCAAGGATGTATTAAAAAACTAACAGTTAAAGTGACAGTAAAGATAATCTAATAAAGTAATGTTACAAAATATTTCCATTTCAAATAAAGGCTGTTCTTTCCAAAAAATATTAAGCAGCAGTATTTTCTATGGCTTCCCCCTAATAGGTGACTAAACATCAGTGAACGAGAAGAGGCTTAGTGGACCAAGATTTTATTAGTCGGTTAGTTGAAGTAAAAAAGAAAAAGACAAAACATTTTCCACAGGAAGTTTTAAAGTCACCGAGTCCATCTGGGACAGATTGTTACCGACGATTCCCTTTCAGAATCTACCCTCAAAGCTGATAGCACTATAGGAAAAAATCTTTGTTTGACCAGTTCTGACAATGATGTCATTGGAATGCTTGCTTGTGAGAGGCTATAAATAGGGGTGAAACAGGTGCGCCTTCAGGTTTCTTTGTCTTCAGAGGCCGCATTGTGTGCGTGTGCTACAATCTCTCTATCTGTCCACTTTGTTAGGAGTAAGAAATCCAGCAGTCATTGCGTAGATCCTTTTTTGAGCACTGTGAATTATTTACTGTTAAAGTGCTTCGAACTTGGCATATTTTCAAGGACAGGCTCCCATATTGAGATATTGTGGTGCTCGCGAGTCAATCTGGATGAGGAGCGAGAGACGAGTCTGTCCGTTTGGGATGTCCTCATGTCTGATTCAGAAGTGCGCCCCGGTGCTTCTTCGGCTCGGGAGAGGAAGATGCATCTCTTGTTTCTGGCGAGATGGATTTTGAGTGCACCGCCTCCCTACGTTAAGCACAAGTGTGCTGCCTCGCTGCCTCGTGCTACTGGACTGGCCACACGAACAAAATTAGAGGATAGATTTTCTGTCTGGTGGCCAAGAGGAGGAACCTGAGCGACTGTCTCCCCCATCTTTGAAGATCTTCATGACAAAATATCTTGTTAATGGAGAAAACCTTACACATTGCATGTCTTTGTGCCTTCGACATCGACATATTCGACTAGCGTTTATACGATGTTCCTTCAAGTTGAAGAGACAATCACGGGGCTCTCTCATCTTCTATCTCTGGGGGTGAGATTTAATGCTAAGAAAAGTGTTTTCTCTCTCACCCAGAGGATAATGTACATATTAAAGAAGCACTAAATAAAGCTTACAGGTTCAAATGCAACTCCTGTATTTTGAACCCCCTGTGTTCCACACGACTTTTGAGAATGAACTGTCACTGCATATAAAAAGTCAGTTTGGTCTTCTTCAGAAACATCAGGCCTCCCTGGATATACTGCAAATCCATTAAACATATCCAAGTGTACATTGTGGATTTATGGTCTTTAACAGCATTGGTGTTTAGATCAAACAGATGACATTCTGAGCAAAATACATAATAAAACTGCCAGTCCAGGGACCTAAAGAGGTTGAAAGACTATCCAAAGAACACAAAGTGAGCGATTCGCTTCTATTCACATGATCTTTACCACAAAGAGCACACAATGCACGTAGAGTTGTGATTTCTGAAAAGTTTCCTGCACATGTTGTAGACAGTGTCTTCAGATCCAAGATGGCCATACATTATAAAATAATGTAAGCAGAGACTAGAGCGCATTTCACTTGATTGTTCATGTGTTACGTGTAAATTCTTAGCTGATGAGATTTAAGACAGGACAAATAAGCCTTTGTTCCACCAAGAAAGGACTGATGTCATTGGACTCTCGCAAATCTCTTGCAAAAAATACATTTTCATCTATAGCCACACACTTACATCTGGAGCCAAAACAAACATGCAAAAAGGAAATTGCTATGGTCTATGTTTCAGGGTCATTTGCAGTTATTTACAGGAAAAATTACTTCCAGCACCTCATAGAGTATGACTGCGAAGCATTTTCTGAACCTTTGGAGAGGAGGGCTGCTCAATTACAACACCTTCTCAAATCAAACTAACTAGCTAGTAAATTTAAGGTGGCTTTTAACACTTCTAATGCTGTTCCAGTGAATGCCAAAAGGTTAGTTATATGGCTTAAAGATATGTCCTTATTCAAGTGTCAGTCTTGGAGTACACTCTCAAATATGTTCAGTCTCCAAGCACAAAATGTCTGTTGATTAAGGTCAGCTGGTCATGTCTGATTTCCAATGAAAACTGACTGTGTCTGAAATCAAAGACAGCTGCCTCTGTGCTCAGTCAGTCATTGACTCACCAGACGGTACCGTCTCAATAAACTACAATGCTTATTTAAATAGAATCACGCAAAAAAAACAAAAACAAAAATAAACCAATCATTTATGATTTCAATTACTCTGAAACATTCCATTAGATAGCATTTTATTCATGTTCAACAGTCAAAGATCCACACACAATTATCAGCGACGGACACATCAACATAGACCATTCATTGCCTGTGAAAGCAGGGTTTAGCAGTCTATAAAAGATTATGCTGCATTCTTTTCAGGAAATGGATCTTAAGGCCTGATGTCAACACACAATCTCAATTATTCGACAAGCCAAATAACAGTAAACAGCACACAAGTGATAATCCTTAAGTCCACAGGGTTAGTTACAAAGATATTTCTGACTTTTCTCACTCCAGTGATTAGTTTTCTGAACTGTAAACAGCGAGGACAGCATTACACATTTAAAAAAAAAAAGATGTACAAACAAATGTTTTCCAATATTTCTAGTCAATAATTTAAAATAGGATATTATTTGTCTGATCATGTAAACAAAACCTCATTTCAAATTTTTCCAACTGAAAAAAATGTCTCCAACTGAAAATGTCGAATTTTAATTCTGTGAATTGATACATTTTTCAGTTGGCCGAATAGAAATTCTGTGAATTGATGCAATTTAATTCACAAAGACGGAAAAATTTAGATCAGTTTCCAATCAAAAATTTAAATTGGAGACCTGATTTTATTTTATTTTATACAGTGTATATAATATACACATAAATCTTTTGCTTTGCCATCACAGAAAGAAAGTTATATCTTAAAATATCTTAAAATATAAAAAATGTATATTAAATTGTAATAATATTTAACAATATTATTGGGTTTATTGTATTTTTGGTCAAATAAATGCTGTATTAGTGAGCATAAGAGACTTCCTTCAAAAATGTTACCCCAAACAACTGAATGGTAGTGTATAATATTGTTAATTTATATAAATAGTTACATTGTAGACATATTTACCAGTGGTATAAGTATTTAATCGCAAATGTTGGCAGCACAAACCATTATATTTGAAATGTATAGACTAGAGACACCTTTAATAGGTTTATTCAGCATTTTTGTACCCTGAGTCATACTTTCTACTCCAGTCTAGAAAAGGGATTTAGTGGTACCATGCCTATCCACTGAAACAGCACCTGTTGTGAGATCTTTTTGGCCTCACTAGTCATGTTATGGGAGGGAGGAGGACATTGGACAGATGAAAGCAAAAAGTGAAGAAAAAAAGCATTTGCCAAAAGAATGAGCTGATTTTTAGATTCCCAGTACTTTGTCAACACAACATGGTAACATTTATACCCGTAGACAAGTTGTGGAGGAACAAAGCTAATAAGAAAATTGTGCAGAACCAAGACATCATTCCATTAAGAGACTATGTTGCCAGTGGAGGAAACGTGGAGGAAACATTAGAACGTTTTGTGAGCACAAAATATAATTTGTTTTTAGTTATATTCAGACCATCTGCTCATTTTTTTTTTATATATCATTAGATCCATTACATAGTAGCACGAAAGGGAGGCGGGTGAGGCGAAAGCATTACTCTCCATCCACGTCACTATATTGATTTTGATCGGATCACACCAGGAGTGTTGAAAAGGACACATTCCAGCAGATCACACCAAGGGTGAACTGAAGAGCCGCTCTCTGTTGTTAGTCCAAAGCCTTCTGTTATTAACTTTATCTATGCCGGGGCTGCCACTGAAATATTTTGCTCACAATGCCCTCAGGGATAATTCTGTGATAGCATCTGGACCTAATTAACCTTGCAGTGAATGTGGTCACATTAGAGGCTCGAGTGACGGGCTTTCAAGGCTAACACATAAATGCTGCTTCTAGCTGAGAAGTTAAGAATACTATGTTCAAATAGCAGAAATACAACAGAGATCAACATTTTGTCAATCATATACTTATGGTATTTTTACAACTGATTCGTTCCAAATGAAAATGAAATCCCTCTGTTATAGAGTATGACGCTTGAACCAGTGACAGTCAAAGCAGACAGTTCAGTCTATGTTTTCAGACACAAGTTTCTTATTTACTCAACAAAAAGAACATCCAGTCACTTGAGACAATGGTTCTGTACTATCCAAGCACAATTTGCACTCAACTCAACCGAGACAAATCATGCGTTGCACTGATCCATCTCAATCACATTTTCCTGCATGTCAAAACCCTTGCATTTGAGGCCGAAAGGTCATTATTATTATTGCCTTCTGGGCCTGTCTGCTTAAACTGTGAACTCTTTCTCTTTCTACCTTGTGAAGACCATAGTACGACCATAGTTGGTCTTTAGTAATCAGTCATGTCAAAAAGTGTTGGTTTAGATAGCAGACTTCACTTTACAAGCCAAGAGCAAAAATAACCTTGGTTTCCAGACTCAACTCTCCATTCTAAACAGGGTTTGAAATTAACTTTTTTACTCACCAGCCATTTAGCTACTACATTTTTAAGTAACCAGCCATTCAGAACTTATAGCCAAAAAAAAAAAAAAAACATGATAAACAAGATTATCAAATATTTAAATTGATGTATTAATATAATCTGATTATGAAGCATTTAACCACTTTCAGATTTACTCAATGACAGCAAATAATATAAAAAATAAAATATCAAACAAAATTAAATTAAAAAGCATTTATTTTGTAGTAAAATCTAAATATCACTCCAAAAGGAATGTTTAATAGACATTTTGAAGACATCCATTCAAAAAAGCCAACCTATTCTCACTCCAAAGGCATCCGATAATGAAACTCATGCTCAAAATCCCCATGCCCTTCTCAACAGTATTGACGACCGCTGTCTCTCAATGAAAGCCATGATCTTACATGCACATATCATTTATTTTCTTTATTTTTTGCCGCATAAGTCTTGGAAATGCCACATTTATGATAACGGGTTGAAAAAATGGCCTGTTAATTGTATCGTAGCGCTCAGGCGGTGTTACCACAGACATCTCACAGGACTATTGCACACCGGTCCAATTGTTCTATATTCGCATTCTCAAGTTCAAGGTGGCAGTCCAAAATGGTGAATCTAACAACCATACAGGTAAAAGATCAGTTCACGAATGAACAAAGTGGAATCAATGATTTGTAATTAAGGAAAAAAATGAACAAAAACACCTCAAGAACAGGAGATGGGGTATAGTTAAAAATGCTCCTTTGGTTCTACGATCTATGGAAAGTATTAAAGTGCCAAAAACATGAATTAAACAGTAAATCTGGCATCTAATCTTTCTGGCATCTGGAGTCCACCTAGTTACAGAGGTAAATGGCTGCCATAGTTAAAACATTTTCCGAGATTTCACATAAAAGTTAATCATAACCAAGTAATACTTTAAAATAAGATTCAATACAATAATACTGGTTAATGCAAACTTTTTACAACATTTTTTAATCTTATAAAATAATAATATCTAATTATGCTGATTTTTATAATTATTATAATTGTTTTAAATAAAAAATACAAGTAAACAGAACTATTGCAAAATATTTTTATATATTACCGTGAAATATATTATTTATTACCATTTGAAATAGCTGTTTTCTTATATGCTGATTCGCTGCTCAAGAAATATTTAGTATTATCAATGTTGAAATGAGGTGTGGAACATTTTGTGCAGACTGTGCAATGTGAATTTTTTTTCAGGATTATTTTATAAATAGGAATTTCAAAATAACAGCATTTATTTGAAATATAAATAATTTATAACATTATAAATGTCTTTACTGTGATCAGACTGATTCTCTAAATGTTTCTAAATCTGCTCTTAAACCCCTTTTTTCTAAATGTGATTTTTTTATGGCATATATATATATATATATATATATATATATATATATATATATATATATATATATATATATATATATATATATATATATATATATATATATATATATATATATATATATATATAAATAAAAACATTTAAAAGTTAGTTTATGATACTGTACCTCATGCATTTACTAATATTAACGAACTGCACTCTGTTGTAATGTGTTACCAGTGAACCTTGGATCATGACCCATAATAATCCCTTTAATTGTGTATGTTCTTCTCATACCTCCACTAAATAGTTGGGGTGTGGTAAGAGCACTGGCAAATTTGGCCAACATCACGCAGAGTTATACACAAAGTCTTTGGTGTTCAGGTCTGAACACATCTGTGCAAGCTGCTAAAGTTTTTAGCTACTACCTCATGTACAGGCTGAAAACATCTAGTATATTACAATTAAAGTCCATAAAGGTGTGGTGCTGACTATAGTACAGCGAATTATGTCACTGGTCTTATCAGTAGTTCCAGGAATACTGTCAAGCAGGAGTTCTGGATAAAGGGTGCATTATTAAGAAGCACAGAATCTCTGCCAGCACTACTCCAAAAAAGGTGCATGGATTTCTACAGAAAATTCTTATCCCCCTGCATGTTAGTTTATAAAAAATATTAAGTTGATTAACTTCAGCTATGTAAAAATTCAACAGATTCCACCTGGCTCTACTTAGAATATTTCTAAATCACTTGTTTTATAAATAATGACTCAATCTGAATTCACCCTGATAGCGATTCATACACCAGCAATGTACTTCCTGTTTCTCCATGCAAAATAAAAGCTGCATCTGTTTGCCTTGGGGAAAGAAAAAAGAAAAAAAACAAAGCTCCTTAACTATGTGTATGGAAGTGTGACACATTCAATGTCTGGAATGTCGGGCACAAGGAAAATTCCTTGGAATTAAATCAGAAGTTCTAATTGTTCTACATTTCAGTCAATGTTAACAACAAGGCCACAACAATATGTTTCTTGTTGTGAAAACAGAAATGTTTCTTGGCATTTCTGGACCCCCTACGATACAAACAGATCATTTTTTAGAAGTTGAGCTCCAATACACACTAAAATAAAGTGATAAACATTGTATTTCTCCCTTTAAAGCTATTTTGTAAACCATCATGACAGGGAGCCTTTACAATCAACACACGAATTTCTGAGAACTCAAAATCAGTAACATTTTAAATATCTCTTTAGACGGTATGTTAATTTGATAGAAATTGAGGTGTAATTTTATAGAGAGAATGAGAGAGAACTATTATAATGCAGGGTAAAGACACAAGTGACACAGAAAGTGGCCTAATGTTTTTTTTTAGTTTTTTTTTTTTGTGGATTGTTAACACAAAGCCACCAGCATCATACAGTTGTGGTGGGAATGACTGTTAAATATATTCAAAGATGCCTGTAAAACTATATCTGCATTGGTCTGCATCCTCCTTTTGTCAAGATAACAGCTCTGAGTCTTCTCTAATGCCTGATGATTTTGGAGAACACCTGATTCAGAGATCAGAGACCATTCCTCCATACTGAATCACTCCAGATCCTTCAGATACACAGATCCATGTTGGTGCATCTTCTCTTCAGTTAAGCCACTCATTCTCTAGAGGGATCAGGTCAGTAGTGGGATGGTCATGGCAGAAGCTTCATTTTGTGTTCAGTGACACATTTGTGTGTTGATTGTGATGTTTGTTTTGGATCGTTGTCCTAATGGAAGATCCAACCACAGCCAAGGTAGGCCTATTATGGATTCTAGCAAATACCAATAGACAAAAAAAAGCCTTATAGCCATATTGTGAATTTGTTTTTTCTTTCCCCAAGGCAAACAGATGCAGCTTTTATTTTGCATGGAGAAACAGGAAGTACATTGCTGGTGTATGAATCGCTATCAGGATGAATTCAGATTGAGTCATTATTTATAAAATCAAACAAATTATTTAGAAATATTCTAAGTAGACCCAGGTGGAATCTGTTGAATTTTTACATAGCCAAATAGCTATAAGGCCTTTTTTTTTGTCTATTGGTATTTGTAAATATTAAAGATCCAGCAGTATATTTAACCGTAGGCATGGAATAATGCACTAGTCACTTGTTCAGCATTCTCTGCTCACTACCTCATTCGGCATGGAACTGACGTCATTCCACTACCTCATCAGTCAGTTAAATAGCTGCTCTTGGTCACTTGTCACTTTAATCAGACTTAACAAGACATTTTTATAAGTTGCACTAAAAACTTCACTACACTGTTGTTCACTTCATTGATTTGCACTATGTCTGTTTTTTGCCTTACGCTGCTTTATTTAACTCTATTTTTATTTTATGTCTTTTTTTATTATTCCCTTATTGTATAGTTGTACCTACATTTTATATTTTATATTTGATCTAGTTATTTTTTAGGCTTTAATGTGAATGCTATCTGTATGCACCGGGGTCTGAGAGTAACGCAATTTCGATTCTCTGAATGTATGTACTGTACATGTGGAAATTGACAATAAAGCAGACTTGAATTTGAATACTTTGTATCCCTGTTTGCAACAAATCTGGTGGGTTTGCTACCCAAAAGCTCTATTCATAGTTTCATCTGACCACAGAACCAGGTTGCGTCTGAGGTTCCAGTCGTGTCTGACAACAGAATATGTTGGAGTTTGCTTCTGGATGAGCGAGGAGGATTTTTCATGAAACCCTCCCAAACAACACGTATACGTAGATGTTGTTTGATATTTTTTGAGACTTTGTGACACCAATTTCACTTTGACCAATCAAACTTTCCTCTTTGTCATGCATTATAGACACACATCCTCTTCCAGCAGATTCGTTACATCTTTAGTTAATTAAAGCTTCTTAATTATTGCACTAATGGTGGAAATGGGGATTTACGATGCGTCAGCTATTTTCTTACAGCCACTTTCTATTTTGTGAAGCTCAACAATCTTTTGCTGCACATCAGAACTATATTCTTTGGTTTTACTCATTGTGATGGAAGATTAACAGAATTTGGCCTTTCTGTTCCTCATATTTATACTCCAGTAAAACAAGAAATCATAGACAATTTCATGTTCCTATCACCCTGGTGTGCTAAATAATGTGATTTTCCCCCACTTTTTAATTCAATTAATTTTTTGTGACTTTTTTGTTAATAAAATATCAAAAGGATTAACAATGCAGATTTATTTTTAAAGCCATCTTTGATCATATTTTGTTTTTAAACAGTAAAACTGTTTTAACAGTTAAATGTTTCCTGAGCACCAACTTTGATTTCTAAAGGAACATGTGACCCTGAAGACTGGAGTAATTACATTTTAAAATGCATTCAAATAGAAAACAGTTATATTATATTGTAATAAAATTTCACAATATTACAATTTACCGTCTTTTAAAAGGCATTGGTACCTTGTTTCTGTTTAGTGAATCTAAGTGGCTTAATAACAGGGAACATTAAATCCATAACTTTGTTCCCTTGCCGGATGCAATAAAATCCGATTGAATAGATTTGTTCTTAATCTTGCTGAGTAATGCTACATGCATCTCCTTCTTACCAAACTCCAATGCTAATTGCAACGTCTATGAATCCATTGTGAAGCTTAAACTTTAAATCAGCTCAACATAATCTCATCATCAAAAGTTGTGACTGGCAGATGACCCAATAGCATAATGCTGTTCCACATTCAGACTTGCTTAACCACATGAATGAATGAAACAAAGGGCCGTCTGGTGGACCTCCCAGCCACTTTGACTGGAATGAACCTCAAAAAAGGGGTTTCTTCATTCCACGAGCATTATATAACATCTGTGCTGCTTCAGTGTGCAGGGCCTTGTGCGCAGCAGGTTTCGGTTTATTTTAACAAGCTCCCGTCTAAGAGCCTTGATTGGCCTGACACAACAACAGTTATAAGTGAATCATGTGTGTGGCCTGCAAAAAACCTAATCAGCTGTAGGGTTTTAGGGCGTGTTAACACTGGGCATGTTTGCTGTGGTACAATTCTGATTTGATGGATTACCATTAATTTGCCGCCCTGATTGCACTTGCTATGCGAAAATACACTGCAGGCTCCCTCTTACTTGTATCCAAGGTAACTCATCAACACTATCATCCCTTGCATTTGTTGCAACTACATCATAATCGGCTAAAACACATGTCAGGTTACTTCCTGAACAATCAAGCACCCAAGTTGGTGTTGCTTTCACATTCACGTGAAATGCGTCAAAGTCCGAGAGCAACCAAACTCAGACCACTTTCTTAGTCTCAGGCTCGGTCCCTTGTTGCGCGCTCGGGTCCTTATGACAGTTTTGATATAATTCATTTTTCAAGCAAACCCTGCCCCATTCCAAACTAAACGGCAAGTGTGAAAACGCCCTAAATCTTCCTCAAATGTTTGTATTAAGGTGTGTTTCCAAGTTCTAATTAAACATGTATGTAAATGGCAGCTAAGTAGTAAAAAGCAAGATCTACATGCAACTCTGTTGAGTATCAGGGAGAGAAAAAAAAACACATTTGACTTACTTTTCGTTAACTTACTTTTACTCCTGTCTCTTAAAAGTGCTAATTGAATTGCTGTCTATGGGGGGTCAAAGAGTTCTTGGATTTCATCAAAAATATCTTAATTCGTGTTTTGAAGATGAACGAAGGTCTTACGCATTTGGAACGATATGAAGATGAGTAATCCATGACAGAATTTTCATTTTTGTGTGAACTAAACCTTTAAAGCTACTGGTTTGCAGTGTTACAGGGAAATGACTCCACTTCCCTGTAACACTGCAAACCAGTAGCTTTAAAGTTTTTTTTTTTATTGTATATCAACATTTTAGATTGATTATATGTTATATGCTAAATAAATTATGTTTTTATACAAGATGCTGAACAGTGTGACGTATGCTCAAAATCTAGTGTGACTGCCGCTTAAAGGGTTAGTTCATGAAAATTCTGTCATTAACTAGTTACCCTCATGTCATTCGATACCCGTAAGACCTTTGTTAATCTTCGGAACACAAATTAAGATATTTTTGTTAAAATCCGATGGCTCAGAAAGGCATCCATTAGCCACAATGTCATTTCCTCTCTCAAGACCCATAAAAGGCACTAAAGACGTCATTACAAAGTCCATCTCACTACAGTAGTTCTACAATCATTTCAAGAAGCTACGGAAAAAGTTTTTGTGCGCAAAAAGTAAAATAAATAACTTACATATATAATGATAGGCCCACAGCTTTCTGAAGCCTCTGAGCTTTATGAATCATCGTATCGTTTCATGATTCGGATTGACAAAGTCACATGATTTCAGCATGTGAACATGATTCATTAAAGGGATAGTTTGTTTGTTTATTAGACATACCAGTTGCTATTTTTCCTGGGTTCTCCTCAAATACATACTATATATATATATATATATATATATATATATATATATATATATATATATATATATATATATATATATATATATATATATATATATATATATATATATATAGTATGTGAAGCAATTTTGAGCATGGAATGGTTCTTGGTGCCAGGCGGGCCATTCTGAGTATTTCACAATCTGCTCAGTTACTGGGATTTTCATGAACAACCATTTCTAGGGTTTACATAATAATAATGGTGTGGAAAGGGAAAAACATCCAGTATGCAGCAAGTCCTGTGGGCGAAAATGCCTTGTTGATGCTAGAGGTCAGAGGAGAATGGGCCGACTGATTCAAGCTGATAGAAGAGCAACTTTGACTGAAATAACCACTCGTTACAACTGAGGTATGCAGCAAAGCATTTGTGAAGCAACAACATGCACAACCTTGAGGTGGATGGGCTACACCAGCAGAAGACCCCACCGGGTACCACTCAACTCCACTACAAATAGGAAAAAGAGGCTACAATTTGCATGAGCGCACCAAAATTGGTCAGTTGAAGACTGGAAAAATGTCTTGATTTCTTTTGAGACATTCGAAAGGTAGAGTCAGAATTTGGCGTAAACAGAATGAGAACATGGATCCATCATGCCTTGTAACCACTGTGCAGGCTGCTGGTGGTGTAATGGTGTGGGGGATGTTTTCTTGGCTCACCTGCCTGAGCATTTTTTCCTGACCATGACCATCCCTTTATGACCACCATGTACCCAGCCTCTGATTGCTACGTCCAGCAGGATAATGCAGGATAATGTCACAAAGCTTGAATCATTTCAAATTGATTTCTTGAGCATGACAATGAGTTCACTGTACTAAAATGCCCCCCACAGTTACCAGATCGCAACCAAATAGAGCATCTTTGGGATGTGGTGGTATGGGAGCTTCGTGCCCTGGATGTTTATCCCACAAATCTCCATCAACTGCAAGATGCTATCCTATCAAAATGGGCCAACATTTATAAAGAATGCTTTCAGCACCTTGTTGAATCAATGCCACGTAGAATTAAGGCAGTTCTGAAGGCGAAAGGGGGTCAAACACAGTATTAGTATGGTGTGCTTAATAATCCTTTAGGTGAGTAAGTTTTTGTTTCTTTGCACACAAAAACTATTCTTTTCGCTTCAAAAAATTATTGTAGAACCACTGTAGTAAGATGGACTTTGTAACAACATCTTTAATGCATTTTATGGGTATTGAGAGAGGAAATGACATTGGTGTCAATGGAGACCTCTCTGAACCATCGTATTTCAACAAAAATATCTTAATTAAAAAAGATGAACATGTCTACAGGTGTCAAACTACATGAGGGTAATCCTCATACATTTGAAAACCAAAAAAAAGGAATACTTTTGAACATGCACTAAAACATATTTGATCTTGATCCTTATTCTGGAACAGACTAAAACATAGCAAAAACTCACAGCACAGCATCATAGGCTGCTCTAATCCACCTCAATATTTCAAAGGCTCATCTCTGCAGAGAAGCACTTTGTTGGAGAGTAGAGGGTCACATGATCTTACTGATATCAAAACAAGCTTGATAAGTGTTGAGAGCTTAGTATCAGATGATTTTCATCCACCTCCATACTGAGAACAGAGCCACAAAACCACCCAATGGCACCTGCTTATGGGTGACCAAAACTTTCCCAGGACTCAATGTCAGAGGCTGTACCTTATACCCACTCAACACCTCACTCACAAAAGCTTGGGTTACACCTGTCTTCACATCCTCACAGAGTCTGAGAACTCATAGCCTCATTGTTCTTTGTCTGAGGGTGGAAAGCTAAGGTGATAGACTAAATATACTGTATACTATGAATTATCATTTTTATTTATTATACGTTTTCTACATCCCTCTTTCAGTTTAAAAAAGCATTTAAGCCTTTTATTGATGAGCAAATTTGCTACAACTGTCTGTAAACTACAGTTTTGCTAAACACTAAGGTTTTTAAAGATAATAAAAATATCTACTTAAGATCTAAAGTTTTCAAAGCTCTAAGTCTAATCTAAAGGGAGATATTTTGTAGTTATGTAGTTCTGGGCTGATTTCTCACCTTAATTAGGATCATTGAGACCCCACGAGGTGAGATATTGCATGGAGCCATCTTTAGCTTCTTTCATTTTCTTATGATTGCTCCAACAGTGGACCTTTTTTCACCAAGCTGCTTGGCAATTTCCCTGTAGCCCTTTCCAGCCTTGTGGAGGTATTACTTCTTTACTACCTCAGTGCAAAGATGGGTTGAAACCATACCAAAAATATGGAAGTAGTGTCTGTGACGTCACCAATATGCAAAATATGCAATTACTGCTAAAGAGCAGTTCTGAATCGTAAAGCAGAGACAAGCTGGCCATTGCCATCTCGGCAGAGCCTCACCACGCATCACTCGCGGATAACTGACAATTGGCAAAGAGGCGGGACGTGGGCAGAGTTGAGGTGAAATGACAACTAACAGACAGCAGACAAACGGCTTTCTCCCTGTCACTCAAAGTGGCCACGCCCTTAATTATTCAGAACTTTAAAGCATTATATAACGTAAACGAATGACTTATAAAAAAAATTAACTCTATAAACCAAAAATACCATTTGTACCAGGCTTTAAACATGTTTTTCTGCTGTATAGTTGGGCATTTTAACATGGAGCACACTGAGATTCTGCTCCCTTTTGGAGCCTGTCTGTAATGGACAGTCAATGAATTGCAGTTTAAGTCACTTTCCTTTTGGCTTCAAGAGAAACTGGGGAAGGATGCCTTGGTTGATACTGCTTTAATTGGTACTGTAGTGTAATATAATTCTAATTTAAATAAATGTAAGAAAATGTATTAAAACATTAAAGATGACATATAGGCATAAGGTTAGAAAAAACAGTAAATGCTAAACCCTGAAATTTAAGTGGCAAATTCTTATAGGAAGTTTAAAGTTTTTAAAAAAGAATCTTAATTTCTGGCTTTATTGTTCAGTGTTACAGACATTTGAATTACTACTATTGTACAAACCCGATTCTAAAAAAGTTGGGACACTGTACAAATTGTGAATAAAAGGAATGCAATAATTTAGAATATAGATAACATATCAAGTGTTGAAAGTGAGACATTTTGAAATGTCATGCCAAATATAGGCTCAGTTTGGATTTCATGAGAGGTACACATTCCAAAAAAGTTGGGAGAGGTAGCAATAAGAAAAAGTTAAATGTACATATAAGGAACAGCTAGAGGGCCAATTTGCAACTTATTAGGTCAATTGGCAACATGATTGGGTATAAAAAAGAGCCTCACACAGCGGCAGTGTCTCTCAGAAGTCAAGATGGGCAGATGATCACCAATTCCCCCAATGCTGCAGCAAAAAATAGTGGAGCAATTTCAGAAAAAAAGTTTCTCAGAGAAAAACTGCACAGAGTTTGAAGTTATCATCATCATCTAAATTGCATTATATCATCCAAAGATTCAGAGAATCTGGAACAATCTCTGTGAGTAAGGGTCAAGGCCAGAAAACCATACTAGATGCCCATGATCTTCGGGCCCTTAGACGGCACTGCATCACATACAGGATTGCTACTATAATGGAAATCACAACATGGGGTCAGGAATACTTCCAGAAAACATTGTCGGTGAACACAATCCACTGTACCATTTGCCATTGCTGGCTAAAACTCTATAGGTCAAAAAAGAAGCCATACCTAAACATGATCCAGAAGCACTGGTGCTTTCTCTGGGCCAAAGCTCATTTAAATTGGACTGTGGCGAAGTGTAAAACTGTTTTGTGGTAAGATTAATCAAAATTTGAAACGTTTTTTTTTTTTTTTTTGAAAGCTGGTATGCCATGTCATCCAGACTAAAGAGGACAAGGACAACCCAAATTGTTATCGGCGCTCAGTTCAGAAGCCTGCATCTCTGATGGTATGGGGTTGCTTGAGTGCGTGTGGCATGAGCAGCTTACACATCTGGAAGGCACCATCGATGCTGAAAGGTATATCCAAGTTCTAGAACAACATATGCTCCCATCCAGACGTCGTCTCTTTCCGGGAAGACCTTGCATTTTCCAACATGTCAATGCCAGACCACATACTGCATAAATTACAACATCATGGCTGATAGAAGAAGGATCTGGGTACTGAAATTGCCAGCCTGCAGTCCAGATTTTTCACCCCTAGAAAACATTTGCCGCATCATAAAGAGGAAGATGGGACAAAGAAGACCTAAGACAGTTGAGCAACTAGAAGCCTGTATTAAACAAGAATGGTACAACATTCCTATTCCTAAACTTGAGCAACTTGTCTTCTCTATCCCCAGACGTTTGCAGACTGTTATTAAAATAAGAGGGGATGCCACACAGTGGTAAACATGCCTTGTCCCAACTTTTTTGAGATGTGTTGATGCCATTAAATTTTAAATTAACTTATTTTCCCTTAAAATTATAAATTTTCTCAGTTTAAACAGTTGATATGTAATTTTAGTTGTAATATGAATAAAATATTGAATTTTGAAACTTCCACATCATTGCATTCTATTTTTTATTCACAATTTGTACAATGTCCCAACTTTTATGGAATTGTGTTTGTATTAATGTAACCTAAATGCATTCGCTCCACACTGTCAAGCACTTACAAAAATTAACCATGTAGGCTAGTTTTACTATAGTAAAAGCATAGTTTAACCATGTTTTTTGCTGGATTATTTACCATTTGTATAGAAAGTTTTACGACAAATATATTTAGTGTAGCAAAACCATGGTTGTGGTAATACCGCAGTTTAAGTATATTAACCAGGTTTATGGTTTTAATTGTAGTAAAATCATGGTTAATTGTCGTAGTAAAGGTACACTGACTGCCATGAGTATAGTCCTTTATCGTATTTTCTGTTGAGAATAATATCTCACCAGTCATTGATGATCATTATTTATTCCTTTCAAAAGCTAAGCTAAGCTTTTAAAAACATAAGTCTCCACACTCACAGCATCCCGGATTCAGCATCCCATTTTAATAATTGAAAGATGAATCATTGTCTGGCCATCTGAGAATTCATTGTAGAAATAAATGATGATTTATGAAATATCGTATATTAATTTATAGGAATACATTTAGGAATATGATTTATCAGCAGTAATACAGTACACCATGAGTGTTAGCACTGTTTTTTGTTTGCATCTGCCATCTGAAAGTGCTTTTGGACCTAAAACGGATGCATCACACTTAACAAGCAGATACACCTACAAGGTCTTATACTGGTGTCCAATATCATTCTGACAGTATACTTATGAAACAATAGCAGAGAAAGTTGAATACAAGCACATTAAACATCTATTTTTAGCATGGCTGTGTTTGTGCTTCATGAGTAAAGGCGAAACAGGTGGTTGCGTGTAGCTCTTTTAGTTGGCCAGATGTTTTGTGAATTATAGACACTCTTGGGCATCTCTGATTACGGCAGTCTTGAACCTCCACTTTTTTAAAAGCCCGAAATCTCAAGAATTGCACCCATGATACAGTCAAAGTTTCATCGTGTGCATTAGGTCGAGGCCAATCCTTAGCCTTGAGCGCTAACACACCCACACTCCCAAATCTTATTTCCTTTCAACGTGGTTGAGTGAAAGTGGAACATTCCAGACTTCCAGACTAAAAGGTGAGAGAGCACAAGCAGTAAACAGTGTCACATGCTCCTGCTGCTTCCTGTCTAACCCTCTCTGTTTTCATTTCGAGCCTCTGTCCTGAGTCAAGAGACCAATAGAAAACTACGTCCACGGGCCGGCGCTTAGCAGAGCGCAGCTGGAGTTTTCTCGCTGCCTACCAAACAACACCGTAATAGACCATCCGACAGCTTGTCTGTCAGCACAGCTCTGTTTTCCTGAGACCCCTCGCTGGTCATTGCTGGACTACTGAAAAAAGTCACTTCCTGTGCAAATATGGATTTTAGAGATCTGTAAAGGGAAACAGACCTCGAACAGGAAATTCTGAATAACTTGCAATCAACCTCATATCCCCTCTCTCATCCGATTAGCGTTTTTAGCATAGCATTCCTTTCTTTGAGCACCCGTTTGACCTTCTTGTGTCAGACGTGTATCATGGAAAAAAATACTATCAGACTCTAATTTCTCCTGGTTTCCTGTTTTTGGAACATTCCATGTACAAACTTTGACTGTATCAGCTCTGCTAATGAGGGTGCGCACTTGTTTTCCATCGCTTTGATGTTAATGGTTTGCAAAATGCTGAATAATGACTTGAGCATTGTTGCTTTATAGACAACTGCCAATCGGGGGACCACAACAGACAGATTTAGTCTACGGTAAACGCAACGATCCAGCGACTACAGGGTAGAAAACGAATTCAGGTATGAATGGCAAAACACTGTCCCAAGTTACCTGAATTCACCCTATAAATAATAGTTCTTTTATTCACTATATGTTGCCACTTGTTGTCTGCCTTTTAATCACTCCAATTCATCTATTTTAAACAAATAAATAAATACATTTTAAAACTATTATATTTGTTATTATGTTTTTTGTATTTACAGTATAATATACTCTAATGTCCATTAGTTTGGGGTTAGTAAGATTTTAAATAAAAAAAGAATAATACTTTTATTCAGCAAGAATGCATTAAATTGACCAAAAGAAGAAATTTCAGGTGGACTGATAACTTTCTCTGCTGACAGAGACTAGGGCTAGGGTAAGATGTTTTGGCTAGAATGCATGCCTCTGAAGTGCTGATCTGTCTGTATTATGCAATCCCATGTGCTTCCCTCAAATATGCTTTTGGTCAGTGTAATGAAGAGTTATTGAGAGTTATCAGGACCCTTATCACCTCTTCAGTAAATTAGTGTTTAACACAATGCTGAACAATTAGCCCTCTCAGTAGAGCTGTTGTACAATACGTTGCTTGTATAAAAAAGCCAACAACATTAATGATGCCTGTTGTTATAAAAACAAAACAAAAAAACAAAACAGGCTTCATAAAAAGTGGGCTGGAAACTATCTAAAAATCATGAACTTCTTAAATCGTATTATTTAAAATTGGTCTACCCAAATCCTGGGTTGAGCCTTTTAGGGTTGTTTTTTCAGTGTTTTAGTAGTTTTTTGTGTTTCCTAGCTCCTCAGACGTAACAACCCTGGGGTTAGGTTATTATTGCAGGCTTTTTGCAACATCTTCAGAGGACTCAGCTCTCAGGTCTCAGGTCTCAGCTCTGTCAAATTGGTGTATCTATACATTTTGATAATAGTTCTGTATAGTGTTTAATTTTATGCAAAGCAAACAAACATGCAAGTCACCTAGTTTTGCGTCTGTCTTTTCGTGTGATGAAAAGGCCTGATGCCTTGCATAACACTTTATGATTTAATTAAAAAAAATACAGAATATAAATACTTATGCTGCTAAAATATGTCCTCAGAACTGTTCACTGTTTGTTTATGGACAGGTTGTGAAGCCAGTCACAGCATATTTTGGCTCGAGATCCAGTGTTGTTATGTTTGAAACAGAGACTAGTTGATTACATTTGAATTACTTATAAATGTTTAATTTTTACTTCTAATATTTGTTAAACAAGTTTAAAATGTAGGCAATGTTTATTTAAACTATATGCTATACTGTAAAATAGGATCGTAAATAAAGGAATTATCAAGCAAACCAGTAGTTGTGTGTGGAGTGTTTAAATTTTCTTTAGAGGATTTAAGTTAATCCGTAATCATTCATGTATGAAATAAAAAAAAAAGCTAGTATTATAGTAAAAATGTATCAATCCATTATGCTGGGTCAAATAAACAGCCAAAATTGCTGGGTAAAATTAACCCAACATGTGTTCAGTTTTTTTGGTGTTTTTTAGCGTGTACCCACAAGCTTGATGATAAGATTATTATTATTATGTCCAGCAGCTCCCATTATTGAACTTGAAAACTGTTTTCTAGCAACTGTATCCAAGACTATTGTGAGCACATCAGAGAAACATTCACAACTGAACCCCAAGAGCAAAATAGTGCTTCCGATTACTCTGCTTAATGCGGGCTGTTTAACCCACACCAAACTATATAGGAAGCTGGATGAAAACATTTATGTTTGGTGGAAATAAATCTGTTTCTGCCTAAATGTCTGCTATAATCTGCAGCTCTCAATGGCACTTTCACTGAAGACACGCACAATTTAACATATCTCATTAGCCAAGCCTTCCGTCTGAACCACTGCTGTACTGTGGTGTATTGCTCAGAGGCTATATCATTTATTTTGTGTAGAAGGTAAGCTATTGCTCTTTTGAATCCTATTGGATCTTTTAGGGTCTCTAATTAGAATCTGTTTATCCCAAGCCACAGTCTTCCTCTATTATGATTTATTTAACAAACCCAGCAGTGAATGAGGGAACAAAGACAGAGACTAAACACATATACACCAAAAAAAAAAAAAAAAAATCCTCAATCCTAATGGCAGACAAAGTTTAAGAAAACAGTGGGTGCAGACAGATGTAATCTGACCTGCTCTGTCTGGCCATGTACCTCTGTCACTGCTCTGGTTTATCTGCTTTATCTAGTCACTTCTTCATGAAATGAATAGCTTTGTACAGATTTATTTTCCATATTAAATAAATATTTTACCCAAAGATGAAAAATAAAATTTGTTTACTCACCCTTATGCCGTTCCAAATCCATATGAGAAAATATTACAAATATTACATATTACAAACCCGATTCCAAAAAAGCTGAGACAATACAAATTGTGAAAGAAAAAGGAATGCAATAATTTACAAATCTCAAAAATGTATATTTTATTCACAATAGAATAGATAACATATCAAATGTTGAAAGTGAGACATTTGGAAATGTCATCTCAAATATTGGCTCATTTTGGATTTCATGAGAGCTAAACATTCCAAAAATGTTGGGACAGGTAGCAATAAGTAAGGAAAAGTTAAATGTACAACAGCTGGAGGACTAACTTGTAACTTATTAGGTAAATTGTCAACATGATTGGGTATAAAAAGAGCCTCTCAGAGTGGCAGTGTCTCTCAGAAGTCAAGATGAGCAGAGGATCACCGATTCCACCAATGCTGCGGCAAAAAATAGTGGAGCAATATCAAAAAGAAATTTCTCAGAAAAAATTCATCCTACAGAGATTCAGAGAATCTGGAACAATCTCTGTGCATAAGGGTCAAGGCCGGAAAACCATACTGGATGCCTATGATCTTCGGGCCCTTAGACGGCACTGCATCACATACAGGAATGGTACTGTAATTTAAATAACAACATGTTCTCATTGTCGGAGAACACAATCCACCGTGCCATTCACTGTTGCCAGCTAAAACTCTATTGGACAAAAAAGAAGCCATATCTAAACATGATCCAGAACCGCAGGCATTTTCTCTGAGCAAAGGCTCATTTAAAATGGACTGTGGCAATGTGGAAAACTGTTCTGTGGTCAGACGAATCAAAATTTGAAGTATTTTTGGAAAGCTGGGATGCCATGTCATCCGAACTAAAAAGGACAAGGAAGTTGTTATCAGCGCTCAGTTCAGAAGCCTGCATCTCTGATGGTATGGGGTTGCATGAGTGTGTGTGGCATTGGCAGCTTACACACCTGGAAAGGCACCATCAATTCTGAAAGGTATATCCAAGTTCTAGAACAACATATTCTCCCATCCAGACATTGTCTCTTTCAGGGAAGACCTTGCATTTTCCAAAATGACCATGCCAGACCACATACTGCATCGATTACAACATCATGGCTGCGTAGAAGAAGGATCCGGGTACTGAAATGGCCAGCCTACAGTACAGATCTTTCACCCATTGAAAACATTTGGTGCATCATAAAGAGGAAGATGCGACAAAGAAGATCAAAGAAGATTTTTAACACTCAATATCTGTCTGGCTCTGATGCTCGTTGATGTAAAGTGCAAGTCTTACTGCTGACTATGAGCAAAAATGAACCATCATGTTTCGATCGTGTACCGAGCAAGAGAAGGCCACAGCAGCATCTCTCCGTGTAGCATGGCTCCTTGGGAAAAAGAAACAAATGTTTACTGATTCGGAGACTGAAAGATTGCATGCTAGCAGTTCTACAGGAGATTGTGACTGAGGATAAAACCAGAAACAACATCATTGCCTCTATTCGGTAATAATTGTTGGGATTAATTCCATTGGAGAGACACTTTTTAATAATATTGTGTCTTTTTTACTGAGCACGGACTAGATTTGAAACGAGTAAATATGCTTGTAACAGATGGCGCTCCTTCCATGGTGGGTAGGGTGCAGGGGTTGTATGCGCGCCTGGTCGAAGTTGCGCCAAAAATGAGACCGCTGCACTGCTTGATTCACCAGAGCGTTCTTTGCGCTAAGTGGTGAATTTAAAAACACAATGGATAGCGTTATGTCTATAATTAATTTCATTCGATCAACTTCAAGCCTACAGCACCGCCTTTTTCGTAAACTTTTATCAGACATGTCTGCTGATCACACTGATTTGCTCCTGCATAATGATGTATGGTGGCTGAGTAAAGGGAATGCTCTAAGACGGTTCTGTGAACTTAGGCAAGTGATGGTTGCTTTCTTTCAAGAAAGTAATCACAAGAAAGCCGGCAAATTTCTCTCTCAGATACTTGACGAGACTCATGGCAGACCTGTGTTTTCTGGACGATATTTTCAGTCATTTGAACAGTCTTAATCTGGAGTTGCAGGGAAAGGATAAAACCTCGTGATCGATATTGTGGAAAAACTTGATACATTTAAACGCAAGATGGGCTTGTTTGTAACCGATTTGAATAGTGTGAAAATTCTGCATTATCCAACACTGCAGGACTTCAGCAAAAACTACCAGAGGTATGAAAGATTTTCTGGAAAAACTGCTTTTAAATGTTCCTGCGAGGTTTGACGACTTTAAGATACCCCCCGAGGTGATGGAGTGTGTCAAGGACCCATTTAGTGTTGATGCGGGAGGAGCGTTCGCTTCTAAAGCCAAAGAGGTGCTCATTTCACTCGATGAAGGATTGCTGCAATTAGAGCTCATAGGCATCCAGACATCATCTGATGCAAAGAGATAATTTCTGTCTGGAGGATGTGTACAGTTCTGGGTTGAACTGAACCAGTACCAGTTCCCAAACACCAGAAGTTTGGCCAGTTTCATTTTGACTATGTTTGGTACAACTTACACATGTGAGTCGAGCTTTTCACATATGAATGTAATAAAAAACAACACTCTTTCCTCCCTTTCAAGTGAACACCAACCATAACTGGTTAAAATTTGTAACAATTTACCAAAGTTAAAGGGGGGTGAAACACTCAGTTTCAGTCAATCTCATGTCAATCTTGAGTACCTATAGAGTAGTATTGCATCCTTCATATCTCCGAAAAGTCTTTAGTTTTATTATATTTATAAAAGAAATATAGGCTGTACCGAGTCTTTCCGGAAAAAAAACAAGCGCCTGGAGGCGTATCGTGTGGGCGGAGCTAAAGAATGACGAGCGCAAAGCGGTGACGTCCTCAAGCGTGGAGAAACCCATGGCTATCGATTCTCAGCTAATACATATATGATCCAGAATCATTCGGAGGCTGAAATAAATTGAACAGGAGAAACAGCAACAGCAGGACGTCCGTCTCTGTGGTATGTACTATATTTAGTGGCCTCTCAACATTTGTGTGTCTTTACTCGCAGTTTATGAGGACATGATTCGGTTTATGGACTATTGTATGCGACTAAACCTTAGCAGCAGCAAGCAAAACGGGTTTGCACGTCAGACTAGTGTAACGTTATACATAGAACAACCATGGAGTCCGAGCGACTCTCTCTCGCTCTAGTCACGCGCGCGCGCACCCTTCCAGGAGAAGGGCCCGTACGGCCCATACAAGGACCTTCTGCTCTATTAACATCAAGCCGAGACATACTCGAAAAAAACTCTCCGAAACTTGTGAGAAACCGGAAGGAGTACTTTTGACCCAGAAATACTCCATCAAACGTCCAACATTAGTTTTTGAAACTTTGTCTATGTTTAGGATGGGAATCCAAGTCTTTAACAGTGTAAAAAGCTCAGTATGCATGAAACAGCATTTCACCCCCCCTTTAAACAGATAAGAGCTCTGCAGTTACAGTGCTGTACTACAAATATGTTGATCATTGACATGTGTTGATTTACACTTGCTTTGAATTTTTGTACAATGTTCATAGTTGAACTATTAACATTAAGCTCTTGCAATGTTAAACTGCTTATATGACTTACATATTAAATGGCAAAATTCTGGATACAAGATGTGTGTGCATGTTTTTAAATATATGGCCTATAAGTAACAAAAAAAGCATAGAAAGTTATAACACAATAATATATAATAGGTTATATAAGAGAATGGTAAAAGTTTGGCCCGCATCATATTTACATTTTTTAAATATGGCCTTCAAAGAAGAGTGGTTGAAGACCCCTGATCTATGTTGTATTCTGAATAAAAAATGAAACTTCCACATCATTGCATTCTGTTTTTATTCATAATTTGTACATTTGTACTTTTTTGGAATCGGGTTTGTAAAAATTATTATTATTAATTTCATTATTAAAGATTAAAAGTGTGTTTAAAATACATAAAGGTCCTTCTCAAAAAAATAGTATATTGTGAAAAAGTTCAAAAGTGTTTTTGATACAAAAAATAGTCAACCTTCAAATAATTATGTTCAGTTATGGACTCTATACTTGGTCGGGAATCCTTTTGTAGAAATGACTGCTTCAATGCGGCGTGGCATGGAGGCGATCAGCCTGTTGCACTGCTGAGGTGTTATGGAGGCCCAGGATGCTTCGATAGCGGCCTTATGCTCATCCAGAGTGTTGGGTCTTGCGTCTCTCAACTTTCTCTTCACAATATCCCACAGATTCTCTATGGGGCTCAGGTCAGGAGAGTTGGCAGGCCAATTGAGCACAGTAATACCATGGTCAGTAAACCATTTACCAGTGGTTTTGGCATTGTGAGCAGGTGCCCGGTCGTGCTGAAAAACTAAATCTTCATCTCCATATAGCTTTTCAGCAGATGGAAACATGAAGTGCTCCAAAATCTCCTGATAGCTAGCTGCATTGACCCTGCCCTTGATAAAACACAGTGGACCAACACCAGCAGCTGACATGGCACCCCAGACCATCACTGACTGTGGGTACTTGACACTGGACTTCAGGCATTTCCTTCTCCCCAGTCTTCCTCCAGACTCTGGCACCTTGATTTTTCGAATGACATGCAAAATTTGCTTTCATCTGAAAAAAGTACTTCCACTGAGCAACAGTCCAGTGCTGCTTCTCTGTAGCCCCAAAGTGGCTTGACCTGGGGAATGCGGCACCTGTAGCCCATTTCCTGCACATGCCTGTGCACGGTGGCTCTGGATGTTTCTACTCCAGACTCCACTACTGCTTCCGCAGGTCCTCCAAGGTCTGGAATCGGTCCTTCTCCACAATCTTCCTCAGGGTCCGGCCACCTCTTCTTGCTGTGCAGCGTTTTTTGCCACACTTTTTCCTTCCCACAGACTTCCCACTGAGGTGCCTTGATACAGCACTCTGGGAACAGCCTATTTGTTCAGAAATTTCTTTCTATGTCTTACCCTCTCGCTTGAGGGTGTCAATGATGGCCTTCTAGACAGCAGTCAGGTCGGCAGTCTTACCCATGGTTGCGGTTTTGAGTAATGAACCAGGCTGGGAGTTTTTAAAAGCCTCAGGAATCTTTTGCAGGTGTTTAGAGTTAATTAGTTGATTCAGATGATTAGGTTAATAGGTTGTTTAGAGAACCTTTTTATGATATGGTAATTTTTTGAGATTTTGAGGAATTTGGGGTTTTCATAAGCTGTATGCCAAAATCATCAGTATTAAAACAATAAAAGACCTGAAATATTTCAGTTGGAGTGCAATGACTCTAAAATATATGAAAGTTTGATTTTTATCATTACATTATGGAAAATAATGAACTATTACAATATGCTATTTTTTTAGAAGGACCTGTATATATTCATTCAGTTTATTAGTATAATATAAATACTATTATAATGGGGGAGAGTGGGCTAGAATGTATTTAGTCTAGCAAAATGTGCACAACTTATATAATGTGACCATTTACCATTTATAGAACTTTGAGATTTGTTACAAATATAAAGTGCAATACAAATAAAATGTATTATTATTATTTAAAGAGATAATTAAAAATATATATAATTTGTATGCTAAAAACCTTTTTAGATTTTATTACCTTTTTATATGGTATTATATAAATAATACAATTTATAAAATAATATTTCTTGCTTATTGATGAACAATCAGTGTATGAAATCATACATTTTCATGGTGAAATATTAGCCAGGAATTAATAAATAAAGCGCATAATACCTTAAATAATTATCAAATATTCTTTAAGAAAACGGGGAAAACATTGAAATTTAATGTTACATATACATGCCTTGAATCATTTTAATATATTTTCCTGTTGTGAAATACAGAAAAGATGCACTTTTTCCTATCTGTTATTACTCATATATATGAGAATTAACAAGTGAGGTGTTTGCCAGGAAGACAGACCATTAGTCAGTGTGCAATCATGTGTTCAAGTGGAAAGAGAACCTGCCAACACCATGTCTTGTCATACTTATTGATGATAATGAGGGTTGGATCACTGACTCCAAGCTGCTATATAGTACTCTGACCCTTTATGTCGACTCAAATTCAAGCCTTAGGAAACAACTCTTAACATAGCCCAACAAATCAATGTCAAAATGTCTCTTACTCCTTTTTTTGTTTTTTTACAAAGAACATTTAGTTCTCTATATCAACCTAAGGCGATGATCAATGGCATAGAAACATGCCCTGGCCTCTCCGGCACTGAATCTCCTTAAAGGGCAGACACTGTCAATAAATCACTAAAAGGCCGCTTTTTACATCTGTTCTGCCTTAATATTACAAAAATGTATATCAGAGATGTCTTGAGGGTGCTGTCATCACATGCTCTGTGATGAGCCCTACAGGGTAAAGTAGGCTACTCCTGGCATGCGGTAGTAAAATTTATCATTAAGCCTGTGAACATGGCCATGAAAATAGCCTCCCCCCTCACCTTTATCTGTACTTTGTTTGGATGACTAAATGACTTCACACTTTTAGAATACTACTCAAATATAAAATGTATCTCTCATGTGTGTCCGCTTGTTGCTACATGCAGAATTTGCATATTACACAGAGCAAGACATTGCACACGGACCTCACAACAAAGCATAAAGATCTTCCTGTAAAATTTTACTACAATAAATTCAGCTAAATGTTGGCAGCTGGTATCAGTATCCAAGTTTTATGCAAAAGGGATGCAATGTGACTTACTATACTTCCTAAAGCACTAAAAACATTTAAACATTAAAGCAAACAATGGATGGCTTCACTTGCTCATTAAATATACTGAAACCTCAAAGCCGACTTGTTGTGATAACCACACTGGCAGTGATGGGGAGGATGATTAATATATATATCTGGTTCTTACTGACATGGCAGGTTATCCAATCTGATTTGAAACATTGGCCTTTGTGATGTACCAGGGCACCTGTGAGTTTCTCTGCCAAGTTAGAGCTGGTGGTCCTTCAAGCTTGACTTGTTGCTTAATTCTGGTGGACTCCACTAACTCAAAAAGGAAATAGTTGAACGGCACAGATAAATGCTCACAGTTAGGGGTCAGTGGTTAAAGTATTTTGATGAGAAATGACCATTAAAAACACAAGACGTGATTTAAGTACAAGTTCAATGGGTTTGGGTGAACAGCAGCCTTTTGATCTCACTGCATGCTTCCGCCATGGTAGTCCTCTTTAATCCAGGATGGTAGCAACTTAAAACATTTAGTGAAGAATATAAATATACATTTATTTCAAAATTTAATACTTTCCTTTGGTACTTTTCTTTTATATTTCCAACACGATCACATTATTATTAATTTGTAAATATCTTTGTATGCAGACATCAGGCATAACATTATGTTGTGTTGGTCCCCCTTTTGCTACCAAAACAGCCCTGACCCATCTAGACTCTACTAGACCCCTGAAGGTGTGCTGTGGTATCTGGCACCAAGATGTTAGCAGCAGATCCTTTAAGTCCTGTAGGTTGTGAGGTGGACCCTCCATGGATCAGAATTGTTTGTTCAGCACATTCCACAAATTCTCGATTGGATTGAGATCTGGGGAATTTGGAGGCCAAGTCAACACCTCAAACTTGTTGTGCTCCTTAAACCATTCCTGAACCATTTTTGCTTTGTGGCATTGCACATTATCCTGCTGAAAGAGGCCACAGCCACCTGGGAATATAATTTCCATGAAAGGGTGTGCATGGCCTGCAATAATTCTTTGTGTTACGTGTAAAAGTTAAATCTTCATGGATGCCAGGACCCAAGGTTTCCCAGCAGAACATTGCCTCCACCATCTTGCCTTTTTCCCAATGTGCATCCTGTTGCCATGTGTTCCCCAGGTAATTGGCGCATATGAATCTGGCCATCCATGTGATGTAAAGAAAACGTGATTCGGTGGTGGAAGGGTCAGCATGGGCAACCTGACTGGTCCGCAGCTTTATGCAACAAACTGTGTATTTCTGACACCTTTCTATCAGAACCAGCATTACCTACTTGAGCGATTTGAGCTACTGATGCTCGTCTGTTTGATCGGACCACACAAGCCAGTCTTTTCTCTCCACATGCACCAATGCCCTTGTCAAACTCGCTCAAATCCTTACGCTTGCCCATTTTTCCTGATTCTAACACATCAACTTTGAGGACAAAATGTTCACTTGCTACCTAATATATCCAACCTACTAAAAGTCATCAATAGGATGACTTTACTTCATCAAGTTGGTTAGTTAAATATGTTTAATACATCACAATTATTTAAGAAATTTAACATTATTCATTAGTAGAACATTACTAATAGAATAGAACATTAAAGGGTTAGTTCACCCAAAAATGACATTTCTTTCATTAATGACTCACTCCAATGTCGTTCCACACCCGTAAGACCTCTGTTCATCCTCGGAACACAGTTTAAGATATTTTAAATTTAGTCTGAGGCCTTTCTGTCCTTTGAATGTAAGTGTATGCCCACTTGCTGTCCATGTCCAGAAGGTAATGAAAACATCATCAAAGTAGTCCATATGTGACATCAGTTGGTTGGTTAGACTCTTTTGAAGCGTCGACAATACATCGACAAAAAATAACAAAAAATACGACTTTATTCAGCATTGTCTTCTCTTCCGTGTTCCTCAATTAAAGAATCAAATGGTCATGAATCATGATTCGGATTGTGTGTCTAACTGGCAAACTGCTGAAATCACGTGACATTGGCGATATTGTCACAATTCACCAGTGTGAGTGCCCGTGATCACCACCAGAGGGCACTCCACCCCAGACTGTCACTCCATCACAAACTACATTACCCATAATCCTTTCCCTGGACTCATTAGCACTCAATGTTTACACCTGTGTCTCATCACCTCATTACCTCTGCCTATATAAGTCTGGTTATCTCTGTCATTCATTGCAATGTCTTGTTTAGTGTCAACTGCATTTCTGAGCGTTTCTATGGTTTCATGTTTCTTGGTTCTTTGGATTTCTTGCCTTTCTCGGATTACCCTTTTGCCTCTGTCCCTTGTTTTGTTTGCCTGATTGAACTGCCTACCTGTGTATGACCTTTTGCCTGTTTTATGGACTATGAATTTGGATTACCCTTTAATTAATACTGTGTTTGGATCTTTAACCTTCTGTCTCAGAGCAGTTCGTAACCGATATGAATCACGAATTTTTCACGAACACGACCATTTGATTCTTTATTTGAGGTTTGAAAACAAACGCGGAAGAGAAGACAATGCTGAATAAAGTCATATTTTTTGTTATTTTTGGACCAAAATGTATTGTCGACGCTTCAAAAGAGTCTAACTAACCAACTGATGTCACATACGGACTACTTTGATGATGTTTTCATTACCTTCTGGACGTGGACAGCAAGTGGGCATGCACTTACATTCAAAGGACAGAAAGGCCTCAGACTAAATCTAAAATATCTTAAACTGTGTTCCAAGGATGAACAGAGGTCTTACGGGTGTGGAATAACATTGGGGTCAGTCATTAATGAAAGAAGTTTCATTTTTGGGTGAACTAACCCTTTAATCTTAGTTCTGTAAGATTATAACTGTGCTGTATGATTTCTGGTGTCATATTGGACATCGGGAGTAAGGATGTTGAAAATTCAGTTTTGCCATCACAACAATAAATTACAATATAAAATATTAATATTAAAATAAAATAAGTTATTTTAAATTATAATTTTTCACAATATTACAGTTATTATTGTATTTTAATCAAACAAAGGCACCATAAGATACTTACAGTATTTCAAAAGCCTCAAAAAAGTTTTGAATGGTAGTCTGTGTATTGTACATATTTCTGCACTGTAAAAAAATTTGGTTGGTTTTCGTTGGTTTAACTTAAAAAAATAAGTAACCTGGTTGCCTTAAAATTTTGAGTTTATTGAAATTAAAAATTTGAGTTGATACAATGAAGTAAATTTGTTTAATAAATAGAAACTCAAAATATTTTTGTATCTGAACCACATAAAAAATTGGTTAAATCATGAAAATAGCACTATTTGGCATGTTTCACTGCGTCATCAGAAATAACACACACACAATTACCCAATATGCTTACAAAATCTTTTAATAATATTTTAATAACGGTTGTCGAATCTCAAAAAATTGTCGTTGTATTAACTCAAAATTTTAATTTCAATGAACTCAAAATTTTAAGGCAACCAGGTAACTTTTTTTCTAAATAATTTTTTACAGTGTGTATATTTAAATGTAAGTTAAGAATACTTATGAGATCAGCCCCAGATGTTTTTGTAATCATTAGAATAGAGTGAATATCACTCTAAACATGTGAGGTTTTAACAAAAAAGTCTAGAAATACTGAAGGCATGTGGTCAGTAGTGCGCATGGTATCCAGATGAGACCATTTCTGTTAAATAGTGAGGGGGTTGGACTTAACGTTTCATAACCAACATCTACCCCACCTGACTATGTTCCTTTTCACTGCTATTTCCAGCACACTCCTTGACCTCCGTCCAGAGCAGCTGGAAGCTGACTCACCTGCAGTCGAGGGAGGCAGATATTGGAAGAAAGTTGGGAGGGAGGGGATTCCCAGCAACCTTACAAAGATACAAAACACCTATGATAAAGCCATTGTCAAGCTCACACAGTAAATTCACCTTTAGACAAGGACGAAAGCAGATGGCAGACATTCCAGACATTCCTAGCCATGCCACTAGATACTCTTTCAGTGTCTAAACCCCATATTATTTTTGCTTGTCTTGGCCATTTTGCTCTAAGCACTCTCAAGTATCTCCTGGGATATCTACTTTGTGTTTGTTCACACTGCTGTCTCTCATCTACCCATTTGTATGCAAAGCGCACATAACAATAGAAGCTCTCATTTACAAAGACACATGTGGACCACATGTGCAGCTTTTCTAACACAGCTTGTGCATCTCAGCTACTCTCCAGTCTCTAATCACTTCCTAAACAAGCTCAAACAGAGATCTGGCTGTTAATGTTATCTAAATATTAGTCTTCCCCTAAGCAGACCGTGCTTTCCAATAAGTTCTTCAAGTCTGTTGTAAAAGAAGAGACTTACTGTAATTCTGCTGCCTCGGTTTTCTTAAGGAGGAGGCTGGAAAGTCAAGCCCGATGATAGATGGTGCCAAGAATATATATATTTTTAAAGTGTCATTATATACTCACTGTCATGTTGTTCCAAACCAATATCTTCTTATTTCTGTTTGCATTTTTTATTTTGTGGAAGAACATACACAACCTTCTTTTCTTAGATGATAAAAGGACAAAATAACACTATAAAAGTATTAAAAGTGGTCCATATGAGTCACTCACTATGTCCGTTATTCGCTGAACATTAAATGTGGCATTGAACATTTTTGGGGGGAATATAAATAACTTTTAGTGTATTTTATTGGTCATTTCATACCTTGACAGCAATGTTAATGCCTGTTCACATGGGCACAAACATTTAGTCAGATTGTTTAATGCAATTTGTCTATTAAGACCATTGCATAAAAAAAAAATGTAGATGGGTTGAATGAAAATGCAAATTCACTCTTGGTTCTTTTCACTTCCAACACCTGCTTGATATAGAGAAGAAAGTTAATTAAAAAAGTATTTACATCTATTCAAACACCATGGGCATGTGACTATCGGTTGGCCAGATTTCTTTGCAGTGTGATGGAAAATAGAAAAGTACACCTCTCTAAAATAAAAAATAAGCATTGAAAGCATGTGTGAACAATCATTTATTCAAATGAAAATATTTATCAAACCAATTTCTTCTACCAAACAGCTTGGTGTCTTTACTATGAACTGACATTCTATGTACAAGAAGACCATATACATTCTATTAAATGTATGCTTTTATGATCCATGTAAACATTTAAAATAAATAAATAAAGGTTCATAAGTTTGAAATGATATGCGTTTTCATTTTTGGGTGAAGTATTACTTTAAATATCACAACAGAATTTGTTAATCCTAAAAAAATATTTCCTGTGAGATTTCTTAAATCAGCTTTGCACGTCTTGACTGTCTAACACACATCCTGCAAAGCCAGGGTACTTTAGTTGTGAATGGGAGGTTCAATGGCATTATGTGTAGCCTACATTGCAGCCAGACAAACAATGTCACCAAGACATATACGTTTCACAGCAGCTACCACGATGATATGCCCCATAGCATGATATTTTAAGGCTTATTCCATCCGTGAGCAAGCACAAGACATCAATTATGGTAAATAAAACTTCAAATAACTGGTCTGAACTTACTGCTGTTACTTGTCTTTCCATTGCCTTGATAACAGTGATGAAACTCTCCTTACAACTTGAATAGATGGGCTATCTGGACTGCACAAAATTAACAGAAAAGAGCATGTGTCATTAAAAAGTGCTGTCCCTCCCAAACGTTTACCTGCATCAAAGATACAAATTTCTCACTGAAGTCGTATCTTTTCAGAGAATTCATAATTGAACCGATTCACAAAACTGACAGGATATTCACAATTCAGATCAGTAATCCGACTAAACCGATTCATTGAACCAAACAATCTGCGAAACAATAACTTACTTCAATAGCAGAATATTGGTTTTAATTTATCTTTGATATTTAGTACGTTTTATTTGTTTAGAGGGATAGTTGACTCAAATTTGCAGCAGCTCTTAAAGGGACAGCAACCATTAACGTTATAATCGAACAAAAGACAGAGAATCACTCACTACTCTTGACTGAACTTTTGTAGCTTTAATCTATATCTAATTTATATTTTATGCAGTGAAGACTGTGAAATAAGTGTTTGATAAATGAATTCAATTTATGTATTTCCTACCTGTTAGATTAAATATTTAAAGAGGCTACTGTCTTTATGTTCGTTCTATATTAACTTGAAAATTAAATGTGAAATTACAATATAAACATATATGAAAAAATTAAATTTTGCCTAGGGCGGATTTCGCCTATAGGGCGACAAACGGCCCTGGCGTTGCCTGTTTTTGATGTGCACGAGGCCTCTTGCCACTTCTTATCCTTTTGATTGGTTCTCCTGTTGGAATTTGCAGCACACAACATCTGCCAATTACATCAATCCATATTTCTGCTGAAGCTTTTCAACCTGTCTGAGAGTTGCCACCATGGTAAGTGATACAAATTTATTCCAAGGCTGGAAATTTAAAAATAATTTCATCAAGAAATCAGAAAAGGATGCAAATATTAGAGTTCCGTGCAATATGTCTGGCAACTATTAAAATGCTATCCAGAATTTCTTTTTATGATTTTAAATCTGTATTTAATAATCTCAAAATAAAAAGGTGCCAAAGTCTGATTTTGTGGTGGCTGTGCTTCAATTATTATAAATTATTATAATCGTAATTCAGGTAATGAAGAATTTTAAAAGACTAATCAGCATCGAGTAGGCTACTGTAAGGTTTAAATGTTTGAAAATGATTACAATTAAAAACATTCATTAGAGATTTTGAAAAGTAATCAAATGTAATCAGTTACATTACTTTTTTAAAGTAATTGAAATAGTTACACTACACATTTTAAACGGGGTAATCTGTGACCTATTTCATTTCCAAAGTAACCTTCCCAATACTGCCCTCAAGCCATAGGTGTATATGACATTCTTCTTTCAGGAGAAAACTATGATGTGTGATATTAAGTGATATTAAAATTTTCTTGGCTCTTCCAAACTTTATAATCCAGTGAATGGTAAATGAGATTTTGAAGGTCAAAAAACCACACCTATCCATTCTACAAGTAATCCACATGACTCTGGAGGGTTAATAAAGGCCTTTTGAAGTGAAGTGATGTGTCTTTGTAAGAAACAAAATATCCATATTTAAATCTTTATAGCCTAACTAGCTATGACTACCTTAATTTTTGGGTGAACTATGTTTTGTCAAGAATCACTTGATGATGCAAATTAATGATTGAATCGTTATTTGAAACTGAACTGTTTAGGGTCTTCGATTCATGGCTGACTCGAATTGCGAGGCCTTTCTGTTTTGAGTTTGCATGTTTTTATCTCTTTGTTAGAATTTAAAAATGTAAAAATGTATTCAGTTTAGGTCAATCGGAGACTAAAATTGCCTGATGGATGTTTGAAACCGATTCACTAAATTTCCTACCACACTTGCAAACTGAGAAATCTGCATTATCCTTTACCAAGACCTCACTAAAAGAAAAAAGTAATATTATTTAGTTTCAGCTGGGGTCTTCCATCATCACTCCTTGCATTTTCATTAAGAATTTAGGATATTTAGCAACAAGTAGAGGTATTTAGGGAAAACGGTTACAGGTTACTCCCTTCTGAACTCTCTGAGAGTCAGTTTCTCCCTGCCGGTGGAAAGGTTTTGATGGCATTTGCTTTTCATCTTCCCTAATGCCTAATAAAGTAGCATTTATAAGCACAGTGCTGCTTTACAGAGGTTACCAGGGAAACAGCTCTATTTCTGCTGTTCAGTAAGCGCCACCTATCCTCTCAGAGAGTGGATTTACATTTTCATGCAGCCTGTCTGCCACTTTTGACCAAATGATTTTAACCTGTAGATTGAAAATATAATTTCATTCTAATAATCTCAGTACTTTGCATAATGAAGCAACCTTTGTAGAATTGTTTATGTAGCAATTAAAACACCTATAAATGTATAATTTCAACTCATTCTTCATAAAAACATATTTAAGGCTGAAATGTAAAGTTTATGATTTTATGTATTTTTTATAATTATATGACATTTTACAAATGATTTCCTTTAAAATCTGGCCATCATTTCTATTTTTTATATTATTTGAATGTTTAAGCAAACAAATAGTGCATAGCGTGGCTAATTTCATACGTTGTTTTTTGGTTTTTAAGTTGAAATGATTTCAGTGTGTGTACAAGCTTTTTTTGAACATTTCCAGCACATTTGAACAATACCGTGATCATTTTGGTCATACCAATTTTCACACCATTTCATCTCTAGAGGTATTTCTCTGCTAAGCAAGGAGGCAAAAAATAGGAAATTGCGATGATTTAGGGGAGCCATGTGACTGACTATTGAGAGAACAAAGTGAGCAGATCTTGAAGGATGACCATGCGATTCAACGGCAAACAGGAAAAGAACCAGGAACAAGACAGCTATTCCTCCCATAAATATGCCCAGATGGTGCACATGTGCATGTGTTGTGTGACTTGATAAAGTGTCCAACTAACATAAGCGCCTGTCCAGAGTATTTTAATGCCAAGTGACAAAATCTATGTGAAAATTACAGATGTTCGAAATCAAAGAGGAAATTGTTAATATGTGCAGGAATTTAATACAATGGAATTTTATTGTGGAAAGTTATTAGGTGTGCGCATAAAACAGGAGTCTATGCAGGCTCTTCGGCTTAAGTACAAACGATTATTTCTAGTGTTATTAAACAATTTTATAAGCCAGTGATTGCCATGTCATATTTCCTAATAATCTTTTTAAATGAAGACAAAATGTACAGATTCATTCAATCTTGGCCGTTCTTAATGATTACATAAGAGTACTTCAAGTATATTGTGCTTTGTTTTACTAGCTTTTAGTTGATATTAAACAGAGTTTTTTTGAAGAAACAGTCCCCTTTTTATGATAACCATATAGCTTCTCATAATTATATTTCTATTTATAAATAAAATATAACAATTAACATTTAAATTCTGCTTATTTTATATTTTTGTAGGCTACATTTTTGTGCTTATTGTATAAAAATAATGTATTATTATTTAGGAAACTAACATGTACTTTAAGTTGTTAATGCATTTTTCCTTTCATATCTTGTTTTGATCTACATTTTATTCATTGTCATGATCAAAACCGAGACAAAAAAATGGACATGTATTTAGGTGTCAAAGTTTGTAAGTGAAACACAGACCTTGACTGCTTTTGTGCTTGGAAACCCAAGCAAACATGACCTCTGTGACTCCACACACTGCGGGAGAGGAGGAAAGGACCCCTTGTCTGTTTATGACTCCATTAAGGAGAACTTGGAGAATGTCCAGATTTCCATATAAAGTTATAATTTGGCCCGTTTCCCTTGCTCCTGCGGGCAAGAAAATGAAACTAATTTGTGGCAAAAGAAAGGTTTTCATGGAATAGGCTCAATTTGTTTTGTCAGCAGTGGCAAGTCTGCGAGTACAGCCAGGATAGACAATGGCATTATGTAATCCAGAAATCCTGCCAGCCAACCATGCCGACCGTTTTAAGAGTCTGGCTCAAGAAAATATAAGACGAGAAGATCAAAGGTTTCTGAATAAGAATGAAAGATTAAGAGTTTTATAACAGGCAAACATCTTCAAGTGTTCAAAATCAGCAAAAATCCACAAAACCTGCATTTAATGCGCAACATGTCCAACTATATGTCAGCTGTCTCCTGTGGTCTCTTTATATCAGGACAGCCTTTTTATAATTTCCTGTTTGTTTTCCTTGGGAAGCGAGTCAGGAGAAGTATTTCGAGATATAAAAAAAACAGTTTGAAAAAAAATATATGCTGGCTGTGTTATCGCTTGGCAACGGAACATTTGGTCACTAGTTGAAAAGGACAGAACAGTATCTGGATCCGGCTTTTCCTTCCGCAGTTTTTTGTAGCTAATCTAGGCGCTTTGAGGTTTTTATCATGATCTGCATTATGTCAGATCATGTTTACATAATAATTACTTAGCAATTCTCTAATATTTGCTTTATGGTACAGACCTTCATAGTCATACTTCCACCCCAGACCGTTCTAATAGCATATCAAGAGAGCCTGTATAAAGCATTATCCTTTAGACCAGAAATATCCAGACGGCTACACAGAAAATTCATTCTTTGACGTAATTTAATCTCATAAATAAATGAAGTGATAAAATGTGGCATGTAATACTACAAATGCCTGTGTCAAGGAAGTCACTGATGCACAACTGCAAATGAGATGAAATATAGCAGTGTGAATACAAACGTATTATTTGTGATGAGCGTGATAATGGGTCCTTGGGTACATAGTGTGACTGGAGGCATGAGGACATAGAAAAACGCCAAGATTACGTGCTTGGCAAGGTCAGATTACCGGCAACAGAAATAATAGCCTCAGTCAAGAATTACTACAGTCGTAAAAAAGACTAATTTATTACCGCTATCTTAAAAGAGACACATTCCACTGATGGGTATCCTAGCAGAGTCAAAGAAACGCTAAAGATGAACCACTGAGATGGCACTGTGGGTCTACTCAACACAACCTAGCTTAGGCCTCAGCATATTCACTAGAATAGGTTTTCAAATGCCATGGAACCACAAAATAAGATGATGCCCTTTTTACACTCTCCAAAAAAAACTTTAGGTACCAATATGCACCCTTGAGGGGTAAATAAGGTACAAACTGGTGTACCTTTTGAAATGGTATCAAATGAAATGGTGACAAATCAGTCTTACAAATATATTGGGGTCTATTTGGACAGCAAGTTAAATTGGAAGGCAAAATTAAGATGATGGGGGTACTTTGGGTTCTGACCAAACTCCATGCCCGGAGCCCTCCCCTGGACAGCACGCCTCATTTCAGATTAACTTAAGGTTACTGTTTAAAAGAGAATGAGGGCAAAATAAAAAAAAAATGGTTTCTGTGTTATGAAGGTTGCCACATGTTTTTAGTAGACTAAAAAGTTCAGTTGGTGAGAGACTGGTGATTCTGCTGAGCAATATAGAATGTCTTTTATTCCTGCTGCTTTTTAAAGACACAATATGAAAGATTAAAATATCCAAAAATCACTAGAACAATGTTACATATTTTGTTGACGTGTACCTTAATTGTCCCAAATGTTTTCAAGAATGTTTAAATCCAGAGAAATTTGCAATTGTAACCAGGACACGGACCTGTCCATGCGTTGCCTATCAATGACATCATACCCACATTAACCTAGATTTTTATTTCGTAGAAACTATGGAAACACCAAAAAAAACTTTGATATATTATGTGATACATTCCTTAACATAAAACTAATCATTGTGTGCAACACGTGTCTCATAGTAGCCGCAGAGCAAACACACAGTTAGCATTATAGAAGAAGCATTTTAACATAACTTTCAACACACTCAAATGTATCTAATATTATAAAACAAGCGCCGTATTACCCCACATACGCATAACTGGAACAAGTGGATGCGGTTGTCTGTGGCATAATAAAAGCTTCACTTCTCTGCTTGTCTCTCATTAGAAATCGCTCCAGCGGCCTCGCTTTCCAGTGACTTTCTGGCTTTCAGCCCCACACTGCTTAATATATCTTTAATACATCATCCATGAATATGATATCTGCCCGAGTTCCGTCAGGATTCTTTTCCACTGGCTGTAGAGGTAAAAACAACAACTCCCATGATTCTGCAAAATCAAGGCTTCAACACACCACACCTTTGTTTTTAAAAAGTGACTGCTTCTCCTTTTAGAGGGAAAAGCTGCCCACAACTGCTTGTCTAGGATCTGTAATCCTTGTAATCCTCTGTAAGAATTCGTAATAATAGCGCATTATTAGCAAAAAGGAGCTAGCAAAGATCCAGTGTCTATCTGTATTTGCAGTTGTCAAATTACTACATTTCCAACGTGCTTTCGCTTCGGTGAGAAATGTAGCCAATCACAGACATGTCGGAAGATTTCAACAACGCAGTTGGCCAATCACAGGTGTTGCCTTTGGAATCCACTCACCGCTCGAGTGTTTGTCCAGGAGTTCAGTTAACACACACGTCAATCGTCTGTAAGTGCAGACATTGTAAAAATAAGAAATTCATTGTATAGCAGCTTCACTGCAGAACTTTGTGAGATTGCGTTTATTGAATGAGTGACAGCTTGTCACTCAAGCTTGACAGCGTAGTGATTATAAAGGTAGGCAATATCATATTTATTAATAGGTCTATAATATATTCAGAATTTGAATTAAAACTTTTGTAATTAAATAATTCATTAAAACTAATTTGAACTAATTTAAAACAATACACTGACCCAGCCGCATATACATGCAGGATTCACTCGAAAAAAGTGATGACTGACAGTTATAAATATTATAAATGTCAAAATCAGGCTCATAAAAATGTCAGGAAAACACGATTCCTGGCTGCATGTCATTATCCATGGATCACTGAATCTTTGGTAAGTTGTAAGTAACACTATATCGGGGCCAACATTTAGTTCAACTGATAACCGTTTTCTCTACTCACGTTTTCCACTATTAACTGCAGTCACACAGCAGCTCTCCTGCCACCCAGCCCACTGAGGGGGCGTGTTCTGGTGGGAAAGTGACGTCGATGCATACCCTCTATACACAACAGAAGTTAATTCAATGAAACAGAACAGGTGTGTACTTAATTAGAAACCATGAAAAACAAACTACGGCATGATTAGTAACCAAGGAAACTGAATGAGAACACAGGCAAACAGGAACGTGGAAACCAAAAAAAAAAAAAAAACTAAGGATATGTGTACACAACACAGTTTTAAACTGAAAATGTTTTTTATGCATTTTGTCCATTCGTTTACATGACAAGTTTTTTTGGGGTGGGGCCTGAAAATGCAAGCTTTTTTTTTTTAGCACTTTGGGATTGTTTTTAACTATGAAAAGGGCTTTACAAATAAAATATATTATTATTATTATTATTAAGCTTTTGAAAAGTTCAAGGTTTTGAAAATGATGCCTTTACCATCTCCATGAAAACAAAACAAAAAACGGGAATTTGTGAAACCAGTGACGTCATGTGCATGCGTATTATGCTTTTACTAGCATGCGTAATGCAGCCTTTTTAGTAATTTTTGCAAATCTGTGTGAACAGGAATCATTTGGACACCGTAGCCTATTTTTAGTAGATCTTTGTTGTGTAAACATAAAAATAACCTATCTCTATAGAAAACTGTGCCTCTCATTTGAATAAATTAATACTTATGATTTACTATATTTTTCACTGAACTTTTCTGTAACCGCTCTTGCATCTAGCAAGCTTTCTCCAGACCCCAGTTTGAAACCCACTGTACTAAAACATTCATGACTGGTTAGGTTGTCCATACTCAATGGAGAACATTGTGCTACACACTTAACTTCGTGCTCATTACGCTCTGTACTGTGACTTGAAATAATAGGTCAAGGGTGTTTTTTTCTTCTCTCTGGCATTTTTGAGATATGTGAATGGTCATCTGCTTTATGTGAAGCATTTTGAAAGCAAGGGACATGTTTGTTTTCCGCACAAAAGATCAATTAAGTGAATGAAAACAAGATCCAGCTGAGTGCACCGTTGAATGGAGACCCAACCAAGCTTGCCAATGACATCCAGTGGGAATGGACCATTAGACAGACAATGCGTGAATGCATTTATGTGCCACAGTGTGATGAATATTAGAAAAGGCTGCTAAAAACTAGTATGACTATGACTCCAAAGCAAAAAACATTAAAGGGTGGATTTTTCATAATTCTTTGCAAATTAAATCTCCCAAAGAATGCCCTTGAAAATGTTCCAAACAATTCTACATTATGTGAAGACTTTGTGACATAAGTCATTTAACTTTAAAACATATGTTTTTCAACATAACCACGTGATTTCAATAAAACAAATACCAAAATCAGGATTTTAATTACAGTAAAAAGATAAATGATTCATCTGCTTCAGCTAAACCACTAATCAAATATAAAAAAGGGTCATTGTGGCAATACACCATCTGTCATTTCTCATTCTTGTGGGTGAAAAATACTCATCTCATACCCAGTATTGAATGTTATTAATTAAAAGTATGTGTCACCTGTTTCACATTTCCTGTTTCTTGTATTAACACGCAAGGACATTTGCACAAGTCATCTATCTATGAAGAATCCACAGGATTTTCCTCATACAAAATGTTTTTGAAGCGACAAATAAACAACTTTATATAGTGACTATATACAAAGGATTTAATAATAGCCTGATGTGGTCATATTCAATTCTAGTCAGAATATGAGTCTGAAATTGCTCCATTGGGCTGTGATTATGGGGCGTGTTTCAACCGAACCAGGAAAGACATCAATCGGATAGACCTACAACCAATCAGAGCAACGAAGCGACACATTACGTTAGTTGTCAAATGTCAACAGAACTCAACCCCACTGGGTTGCCAAGTCCGCTTTTTTTCCTCCATGGGTTGTTTTCCATGTCCGCGGGTTGGAGCGACTATTATGTGATATAGAGACGCATGAATGTGAATTTTAGCAGGTAACCTTGCAAAAATAACACACATTTTACCCCCTAAACGCCATTTTTTCCCGGAGAACCCCCCAAAGAAGCTATTGTTTTGGGCTAGTAGTTGGCGGGTTGACAGAGTTCAGCTGGCATCCAGGCTAATTTAATAATATAAACAGAAACAAAATTCAATAGGAGAATAAAACTGAATGTAAAAAATAAAATGCATAAAACACAAAAAGAAATCAAATATGTTGTCTAATTTTATCTCTTTATTGTTTATTAATATAATCTGAAGTTGACACCACAGTGTTTTGATGTAGGAATAAGCCATAGATGTGACTTGTGTTTGCCTAACCTAAATATTGAGGAATGTGTGAATGGATTTATGGCCTCCTAAAGAATCCCAGTAAAGTAAATGATCTCAAGAGTCATTAACAAGGGTCATCTGAGAAATGGGACTCCTTTGATGAGAATGGAAAAACCTTTTTGACTACAATATTTCGTTCACTGAAAAATACAGTTTTCTAATGAACCTTAGTATTCTCCATTAGCTGCAGACAAAACCCAATGCATCCTTGGTTGCAATTGTATATACAAAAGCGAAGCTCAAACATGCTCTCTTTCATAGAGTGCAGATGGTAAGCATGAGAACACAGTGGGCTGGGATTATTCACTGAGACGAATGCCTATTTTGGATTAAATCTTCAGGAAGACCCCTCATGGACAGACACAATGCTCCAGCTGTGCTCTCGCTCTCAAAGGGTGGGACCACTTTTTTCATCAAAATGTCTTTAATAAAGCCGATGAAAGCTTGGCTGCCCCAAGAACCAACATGTTGAAGGATGCATGCCTTTGGGGGGAAAATGCTATATCCATGTCGAAGACCTGAATATATTCACCACAACGCATTTGTCTGTTGTTGTGTAGAGAACGCTCATCGTCCAAAAAAACAACAGTTTGATCTAAACCTGTCGTGACAGCACATGTGCTTTAAAAATGTTTTCTCACGTATTATTCATTACACCCCTTCCCACAGCTCATCGTTTCCTCACAGACACAGCAGGAAGGATAAAAGAAAAAGATAGTTTGACAGGGGAAAACCACAAGTGAGACAACACGAATCAGCATGGGGTGTTATTCTTCAGAATCTTTTATCTTATTTAAGCTTGGCAGATGTTCGGAAAGTGAGTTTTATGGGTGATTTTACTTCATCCCCCTCACAGAGTCCCATGCATATACACAGAATCTGAACAGGAATGTTTTCACACAGAAATCAGGATTCATCATGAATTTATTCTACATTTACAATACAATTTTGAACCAAAAATCTAAACACTTAATGTGGCCTATACATATTAGGTAGAATAACCAAATATCTCTACAAAAACAATAATAATTTAGAAGTAACAAGGAATTAAATAAAAATGTCATGACAAAATGCAGCCTGAATAGGTGTATTCACACAGCTGGCAATGTGGAGTCTGAAACTTGATCGCGTGTAGCCACAAAATCTGTTTATTGTGCTGTAAGTGGTTTTGACAATGGAACACGAGGGAGAGAAAGCCAGCAGAAGAAAGCAAGGTGAGGTCGAACATATGCACATGGTTTAGGCATGTTTTATGCAAATAACTAGCTGCTTAAATAGGATTAAGCAACATAAGAACTACTGTAAGAACAAATGTATGTGCGAATGCACCTGTTGTGATTCTGGCATACATTTTTTGTGCTAGAAAATGTTTGGCACACTGTTAGTTAGGCATCCACAGAACAACATGCTCAGAAGGGAATTATGTGATTGATAGATAATCAGTGAAGAGAATGGTCGAGAGCGCGTAAAAGTAGAGAAATGCCCAAATTCATACAAATGTAAAGAGAAAAAATATGGTAGCAACCAACTGCTGTGAGGTTCAGGTTGTGACATCTCAAAAAAACAAGTATGCTGAAGTTTCTGATGAATTTGGTCCATAAATAATTTTGTCAATCAGGTTAATATATTGTTTACATACTAGCAAATTTCATATAATTCATATTTATTTATATAGAACCTAGGTTACTGTCCAACAGCAACAGATTATCATATTTGTTATCAAAACAAAATAAATGCACACTTTTATAGATCAATTTTTATTAATAACTATAGCCGATATTAATTAAAAGCTATTTTCACAGCTGCCAGTATTCTAATCTAATGACCTTGCCTTGTTCTCCCAGTTGTCTCTGTTATGTCAGGTATCTTACAGTGTTAGATCTTCAAGTCATAGTAACCCTTAGCAATGACATTAATACTCTCATGTTTTGCTGATAAATAAAGCAACTTTCTTCCATTACATATAGCTTGCAGCCAGAAAACAATGAAACGCCTAAATATTGACAGAGCAACGATATCAGAAAACAAAGGTCATCTTAATCAAAAGCTGCAGTCGAAAAATGCTGTTGATAAAAAATTTAAAAAAAACTTTCTGGGAAGCCAAATCTTTCAGCATTAATTTTCAAAGCTAAAGACATATGCAAAATGTCTACACATTATCTAGTTATATTTAACTGAAAATGTTTGGCATGCTTTATTGCCTGACAAGAATCCGTTAAGTATTATATTTCCAAAATTAACTGAAAAATGCCTCATTCGTGTAAATAAAATACCCAATTTTGCTTAACTCCCTTTCCATTTCTTGAAAATATTGTGCCGTTCCATTTCTCTCCCAACCTCTATACTGTAACTGATATTTATAAGCGATGTGACCCTAAAAGAATACCAAATGCTACATGTCACATATTTCAGCAAAGATAATCACTGAGAAATAAGTGTTAGATATACAAAAGAAAATGTCATAAAAACATTTCCTCAAAATATCAGAGGGCATGGATTCTGCGTACTACTCATCAAGAACACAAACATATTTATTTAATTAGTAACTTATCAACAATGTCTTGAAAAAAGAACACAGCACAAGTGTGTACCTGAGTAAATTATATCAGTGTACGATTACCGAGAACCAGGCTGACACCCCTTTATGCCTAGTCATGAGGGAGATTTCTGGCAAATTGCATGTTTGTTGATTCTCAATGCTGGGCCTTGGGATGTTAAACACGTCTGGGCCGGTTCTTCCAGAAAACAGTTTGCAGGACAGCACAATTCTGAGTAGGTATGAACCCAGGGGCAATTACAGAAGTGACGCTAGAGCAGACAACTAGCTTCTAAATTACCACTTTTGAAAGCGTCCCATTGGAGCGTCAAACAGGATAAATAAAAGCGATGTTCTGGCTGCTGCTCTGCGCTTGGGATGACTCAGTGTGTGTACATGTCTCCTAGGATATTTTCCTATAGTATGCAACAATCCCAGGAATGTGGGCATGGCAGGTGAACTTCCAATGTCCCCAAATATGGGTGGTGCAGTGGTTTAATACAGTTGGGATTGGAGTGTTTGTGTATGTGTAGGTGGAATGTTCATTTCCATATCGAGAGGAAATGGTTTAACATTCCTTGCTGATTCAAGTCATCAAGATAACAAAATGGGCAATTCTTGATTTTTGTATGCAGTTTTACAGTGTTTATTGTAAATTATTGATCTGTGCACATTTTTTAAAATTCATGTGCTCTCGTAATCTTCAAATAAAATAACATCCCCTCTATCTTGCAGCGCCATCTTCTCTTCTCTGATGATGTGTTTGCAGCGCAAGGGCGGGACAACCTGTCACTCACATGACATCACATCACATCCATTCACAATTAATCCCCAATGCAAAATCAACTGTAGCCCTATATTATATTGTTTTATTTTATTTTTGTTCAAGCAGTCACAACAGGGATGAAAAGACTATCACAACATTCGTGTCATGCCGACTATCATCACAGACGTAGCTAATTTGTTGAACCAATATTTGTGAACCAATATTTTAGTAAACCTGCTTAAAGTACATACTGCAGCATACTTCTTTTGGTTTTATTCACGAGAGTTTATTATATTCATTTTGAAAATTCATAAATCTATTAAAGAAAACTAAGCTGTGGTGAAAAGATCTGTTTGAATTACAGTTTTTAAATTAATTTAAAAACATACAAATTCTTTTTATTATAAATTGTATGAAATTATTATAGCCTATTTATTTAACTTTATTTATATATAGGGATTTTTGCATTCAGATTGTTTTAAAGCAGCTTCTCAGTGTTACACAGGAAAATAATGCTACAGAATTTGATTCGGCTGTACAGCCGCACTGGAGAGAACAGTGATGTTCAATGTAGGTGTAGGTGATGTCCAGCCTCAAAACCAGTGTAGAAAATAGCCTATTACTTATTAGTTATGATGTTTTTGAATGTAAAAGCCAAACAAACATCAGTCGTTAACCTCAGACAACAGTATACATTTTTTTTAAAAGCCAGTTCATGACACCTTTAAGAAGAGGATCTATTACCTCTGGAAGCATAGTCGGTAAACTGTCGAGCATGCATGTTGTTGATTTTGATGATTTAACTACTTTAACAAATTCTTACTCTCCGATAGCAAGGAATGAATGTAATTTTTCCTCAGAGACAGTACAATACATTGTCTGATGTGATAGTAGACTGCATGGTTATAACTTTTGTCCTAATATTATCAATCTTACAAGTAAAGAAGTTCGAGTCATTACTGCTGTGCTGTTTACAAACGTCAAATAAATACCTATTGTTTTGTTTGTTTTCTTCTAAGAGAGTCGAGAAATAAGCTGATCTAGCAATTTTTAAAGGTGTCATGAACTGGCTTTTTAATTTTTTTATACTGTTGTCTGAAGTCAACTAATGACGTTTGTTTGGTTTTTACATTCAAAAACGGCATAACAGTAAGTAATAGGCTATTTTCTACACTGGTTTTGAGGCTCTCTCCTGAACGCTGGATTTTGATGGGCGTGCTGCACTAGAGACTTGGAAGTAAACGCCCACGGCTAAGATTGGTTAAGATTTGCATATTTAATGAGCTTCAGCTCCAGTCATATCTATGCCCCTGTCTATTCAGATGAGGGATTTTTTTGTAAGCGGGAACTAGAATGATTCTCTCGACCACAGGGCTCGTAAACGTCCTTTATTAAACAAACACAATGATTTATTTCTCATCCGCCCACGATTGATTGGACTATTATTGTTGTATTACATGCCCCACCCAATCGGTCGGTAGAACCGTGCGCACACACACACACACACACACACACACTTGTGCACCCTTCAAATGTCAAGTCAAGAGTGTGTACAGCGCAGGTCAATAAAGGAATATTATTTCACTATTTGAGATTAATCAGCCTGCTGACTGGCTTACGTTTTGGTACGCCGTCTGGAAAACACATAGCCCTGAGACGTTGGGCTTTGAGAGCCCTGGCCCATACATGTCCAGCGTGCTAAAGGTATGTTGTGTTAGACGCGTAACATTACACACAATCAAAATGATCTATAACAATACAATACTATTACATATACACCTTAAAGGATTATTGGGAATACCTGTTCAATTTCTCATGAATGCAATTATTTAATAAACCAATCACATGGCAGTTGGGTCAATGCAATTAGGTTTTGGTCCTGGTCAAGACAATCTCCTGAACTCCAAACTGAATGTCAGAATGAGAAAGGAAGGTGATTTAAGCAATTTTGAGCGTGGGATGGTTGTTATTGCCAGACGGGCCTGTCTTTGAGTATTTTACAATCTGCTCAGTTACTGGGATTTTCACACACAACCATTTCTAGGGTTTACAAAATGGTGTAAAAAGGAAAAACATCCAGTATGCGGCAGTCCTGTGGGCGAAAATGCTTTGTTGATGCTAGAGGACCGGAGGAGAATGGGCCGACTGATTCAAGCTGATAGAAGAGCAACTTTGACTGAAATAACCACTCATTACAACCGAGGTATGCAGCAAAGCATTTGTGAAGTCACAACACACACAACCTTGAGGTGGATGGGCTACAACAGCAGAAGACCCCACCGGGTACCTCTCATCTCCACTACAAATGGAGGTAAAATAGGCCTGGTCTGATGAGTCTCGATTTCTGTTGAGACATTCGAATGGTAGAGTCAGAATTTGGCATAAACAGAATGAGAACAGGGATCCATCATGGCTTGTTACCACTATGCAGGCTTCTGGTGGTGGTGTAATGGCGTGGGGGATGTTTTCTTGGCACACTTTGGGCCCCTTAGTGTCAATTGGCTGGTGTCTATTTTCATTTTCTGTGTAATAATCGCCAATAATTAGGGCACTTTCAACAGGATTCTCAGTGGGTGCATCATTGAGTGGGGAGAACCTGTTTGATGTTCTAATCAGAACGGAAGAGGGGTTTTTTTTGTTCCGCTATGCCATTTCACAGTCACCTAGTTGCCCTGCTGACTTTACAGCCGGAACCGAACAATGTACAGAGTTCACTAAGCTATTCAAATCCAAATCAGTGTATAAAGCTGTTTCATTCTCACTACTCTCAAATAAAGTCTGGACTGTCTCTAATAACATTTATTTTAATTATTAAACGCATTGTACTTATTACATTTATTTAACATTCTATTACATTAAGAATATTTGTATTATAAATTGTATGAAATTATTATATTTATTTATTATAAAATAAAAATTATAAAAAATTATCATTTTTAAATGCATTTGTAATTACTACATTTATTTTACATGAATTATATTACATTTATTAAATTACTGTATATATTCAAATAATTAAAGATGTTTAAAATTATGTATTAACAAATGTCACTCTAATCAGATTGAGGTTGATTAAAGGCTATTAGGAAAGTGTATGTTTTTGTCTGGTTTGATAGAGTCAAGTGATAGCTGTCGTAAAACCACTGATGCTGGGTCTGGTTTGGTAGTGATAAGATCATTGACAACAGTAGAAGAATGGTTAAAGCTCTTAGGAACGATGACGGCATGTGTTCTCCTGCAGCCTGGGTCAACAAGGTCGTGCTTCTGTGTAGAATATACAGATGTTTCCACTTCTCTGGGAAAGTTAATACTGCGATAAGCTACTAACAGATGAGAATTAATCAGTTTGCCAGAGTGCAGATGTCAAGTCCATTTTTAAGTTTAACAAGTACGAAACGCTCTGAGCAAGACTGACTTTTAACTACAGCCTGAGAACAGACAGCCTGAGAACAGACCACAACACCACTGTGGTCATTAAACTTCTGGTTATGAGATTAACAAAATCAATGATACAAATTGATGTTGCAAAAATCTCAGGTGCACAACCAAATGAGGATGTAAAAAAAAGAAAAAGAAAAAAAGTCAACCTTTAGAAAAAGTGCAACATTCACAACATTCATACAAACGTGAAGCAAGGTTAATAAAAGGTTATGCTTGTAAACAATATTTTCCTGTGCTTAAGCATATGCAAATCAGAGATGCCAAACAAAACTACTGTGCCATTAACGATCATGACTGTTATGTCACACATGTTGACTACTTTGAAGAACTTGATGTTCAGACTGGCCAAATATGGTGTGAATCTTCAGGGGTGGAATGAAGTGGCTTGCTCTCAGGCAACTACCACAAAATGATTCAGAACACAGTGCGTTTCTTTTTTTTTACCGCTAACTAGACTCAGGAATGCAAATTACATTGTGCATGGAAACACATTAAAAGGAAGCTGGCACATTATGACCTTCTGCTAGAGAGATGATGGAACAGACGATGAAAACATTCCCTGACACTGAAAGATATTTAGCAACTTGTATAATACGGAGACCTGTGGAAACAAATCTCCTTTCATCTGTGAGATCTGCTGGCCATGATCCTGGCACGCAGACCGAGTGTCTTTGGTCTAATATCTCTACTCTGAAGTTATACAGGTAAAGTGTGGATTACTTGAACAGCTGCACAGGTGGTCACAGTTCATCCTAATCCTACATCTGAAACGATCCAACTGTTTTGTTCTGAGTCAAGATAGTATATTAGTCATACTCTAAATAGTCATACAAAATAGTCGATGACAAAATATGCAGACCAAATCTGCCTCTTTAGTTATGATCCTGTGTGGCCTGTGACCTCGGGTTAGAGATAAATTCATATGAACATGCCATTCAGCTGACTTAATGCTCTTCAGTGCAGCTTTTCCTGCACATAACTTGCTGAGAGACATAAACAAGATGCTTAAGTGTCTCTGAATCAACACTCCAAAGCACTTGGCTGGTCTCAGACAGAGGTTGTTTTGGTTTAGTATGGAAAGGTATTCCTGTCTATTAGCTTTCTTGGGGACGACTTAAGACATGGGGCTTAATACTGCTCATCCTGAAAAATAATAAAATCACTCTGTACAGTACTATAAATGAGTATATATACATTATATATTGTGTGTAATGTGTGGTATCACATATTTATATTTTATAACCATGAAAGACAGTTTATATATTGGTTTATTCAGGGCCATAACCACCAAAGACATTGAGGGGGACAAGACCACCGAATAAGGAGAAATTGCCAAATTGTCCCACTCAGTATTTGATATTCTTGATGCTGCTTTGCTGTACTCCATTCCTCTCTGATTGTTGCTGGGATAACAAAAATAAAAAGTTACATTTTTAGGCTGGTCTGCCTCATCGGTCTAACAGTGCTCGTCAGAATGAAGGAGATCGCCAATCAAATCAATGAAGCTGGGGCTCAGTGAAAGAGTGCATCATAAGATGTAAGTAGCTAAACATTTAATATTTGACAACTAACTGTTTTACGATTAAAAACTTTCAACGACCGACAGTAATACTGACTTGACATTGAAATTTCACCATTATGAATCAAAAATATGACATTATTTATGTAAATCACAACTGAATTTGACGTGAAAAGAAATGTTTTACATTTTTGCATATTAAGCAGACTAAAATAAAGTGAATGTGTGCATATATTGTGGTCTTCATATTTACTTAAAGTGATAGATCACCCAAAAATAAAAATGTTATGTTTATCTGCTTACCCCCAGGGCATCCAAGATGTAGGCGTGTTTGTTTTTTCAGTAGAACACAAATTAAGATTTTTAACTCAAACCATTACTCGTATAATGCATGTCAATGGGGTGTTTTTCTATGAGAGCCACTATGAGAGTAAAAAAGACAAACGACATACGAATCCATATTAAGCCCATCGGCTTGTAACGATAAATTGATGTCTTAAGACACGAAACGATCGGTTTGTGTGAGAAATCGAACAGTATTTATATCATTTTTTTTTTTACCTCAAATACCTACAACACTATGTACATCAGCCGTCCCCATGCCATCACTGCTTGCACATGAAGTCAAATTACACGATAAGTCGTATAGATATGCGCAAGAGATCACTTTCACCGATTGTATCCAATTGAGATACGCTGGATCTTGTACATTTGACCTCACTTGCCAGAAAGTGATGGTGCAGTAACCAAAGGTGCTTACTCCTTGTTTATTATAGGGAAACGGATAAGGGGAAAACGGCGCATAAGGCATGAGAAGCTGTTATACCTTTTATTTTACGTTATTTGTATATTTGGAAATTAATTTGGTATTAATTTATTCTCAAACTCAATGGACTGAAAACTAGCTAACACTAGAAAAGCTGCTGATAATGCATAACATTTGCGGATAAATAACATCAGAGCAAAACCTTATTTTATTAAATGATTTGGTTTTTAAAGAGCATATTGCAGGTTAAAATTTTTTTGAGATAAACATATAACCTTGTATGAAAATGCCATATGAAAAGGTAATGCGGGATTTAAAATGTTTTTAAAAGACATAAGAGCACAAATTTAGCAGATAAAGTGGCCGTTTCGTTGGCTGTTTGTAAAAACCGCTGTTTTTTTCAACATTGCGTCATATTACGTCACGACAGGGAGTCGTCTGCCAAGCTCTGCATTCGCTCAGTGCAGAATAGGTTGGTATTCTGTAGTAATCATTGTATTTTCGCTAGTTTTTCTATTTAAATTTATCATTGTCATTCTTTAGATAGAAAACATTACTTGTGTGCAAATGATTTGTTGAAAAGCATAGAACAGCAGCCTTTTCAACAGAAACAACCAGAGAGGGAGTGAGAGCGCACGTGCGTATGTATGTGTGTGTGTCATGGTGTGTGTGTGTGTGTGCGTGTGTGTGTGTGTGTGTGTGTGTGTGTGTGTGTAAAAAGGCACTGTATGGTTGCAGCAACTGAGCTATAGCATAATAATACTCATAGATCTAGCCTGTGACATTGTTGTGCATGATTTGGCAATAGGGGACAGCCATGCTGGTGAAATTCAAGCCGACTCCCGAATTTTTTGATTTTGTATGTTTAAAAAATATCGTGAGAGAGGGAGGTGCGAGAAACGTGCTCGGCTAGTCGTGTTTTTCCTCACATGCTGCGAGCCAAGACCGAGCATCCACAATGTCCACGCGAGGGAAAAACATCGTCTGCGAGCTCGTAATGTTATGTCAACAAAAACAGCACCGGGTAACGTTACGCCCCGCGCCCGGCTTTAACGTCTAATGTGGACGGCGAGTGTGACTTAAGCCGAATGGTCTGGACTTATTATTAGTTTCTGTTATTGGTATCAATACTTCTAGATGACCAATACCAGCTTTGCGATTGCCTGATACATGATAATTATCTGCAAAGTATTGTAATCTGAGCAGTCTTAGCGTATAATGTTATGAGCCAACTCTCTCACCTGCTCTGTTTTCCACTGTTTCTCCTCACACAACAATTCAAATCATCTCCTCTAATCGTTGTTCTGTCTAATCCTGGCATGTCCCTTATTGTGTGTCATAATTGCATGGCTGTGGTCTGCCATATGAGTATTAATAAACATTTATAATTTCCTCAGCGTCCGAACTGCCATTGCGATCCATTGTTTAGCTATGGTTGAAAGTCACGGCACTCCCTTTCGTTATGTCACTTCCGATTTGCGCATTTTTAGATGCGGAAGTAAAATTTTCTCACAAAAACGACTCAAAAAGTCTTATTAGCATAATTACAAGTATATTTTAAAGAAATTCTAGGTCCTACATTATTTTTCTATACACTGACTCACTGGAGTCTCTAACCTGCAATATGCTCTTTAATGTATGACTTTTATAAACACCGCATCCGTAGGAGCTGCCATTGCTGTTTTGCAGGCTGTGTGACGTCAGAGCTCGTAACTGGGAGTACATCAATCTAGTAGGAGTTCACGGGTGCACTTCCAGTGCACTTCCACGGGTTGAAGGTTGGAAAAACACAGGTTACTGCTGCCTAGAACGCAGCATAAGTATCCAAAGAAACGTACAAATATAACCCCAATGGCACTTTCAAACTGTTAGTGAAATAGTGGTTGTGCAAGGTTGTTTTTAAATCTGAACTGTGATGAGTAATAACAGGACTGAAATCGCCTGCCCCTCCTGTATTTATCGGGCCGTGAGTAGATAATTGCTCAGTGTGATGGGTCATATCTTACTCACTTATCTCCTGGACTTGTGCATGCCATGACAGCTCAGACATCATCTAGACATATGATGATTACTGCTTACAAGTAAGCTTAAAAAAGAACAGAAAATATGCATAAACTTGCAAAAAATGTGATCGTTTTGGAAGGATTTTTCTAGTCATGCCTTTATTTATGATGTTTTACACCAAATGTAAGCAGCTGTCCCATAACTAGAATATTTTCTCCTTCACCTTTGCAATCGGTCAACTCAAGTTCCACAGAAGCTGTTCACTTAGAGAAGCTTGTGTGCGTCATTGGGAGAAAGTATGGTTTCCATGACAGAGCTTTGGAAGCTATTTAGCTGAGTTATGTCGGAGACACTCGGACCGACAACATCTCTTGAGACCGGGTGGCACTTGAGATCTGTGAGCACAATAGGCCTGCATGGCCACGGGGCACAGAGAGTAAACACAAAGTAAAGATCGAACTTGTGGCTGACACATAACCTCTTGTAATATCTGTCCAGAGAGGTTTATCACTCTGACCCTCCAAACAATACAGCTAGCACCCTAACCCAAGATCAGAGAGATTAAACTTCAACTAACTTCTACAGCTGCTCACAAATGAGACATTCATCACTGTGAAAAGCAAAACTGCACATTCATTTGAAGAAGTGTCTTAATTCCTGTTGTTTCACTGAAAAATCAACTACCAAGGTGGCTGTCAAGTCTAAGTATTAGAGTCTGCAAATCCTTATTTATAGACTGTTTTGAGTAGGAATAGGAAATGGGTGGTTGATCCTCTTTTAATCATCTTAACACGTCAAGGATGCGGAAACTTTAACAGAAAAACACAACAGCTCTATGTCTCTCACCTTAAAAAAGTGCAGCCGTGTTGCTGTTTTCAAAAATATCACTTTTAAAATGTATGTATATGACTTACATTGACCAAACCACAAAATATATTGGGACAAGAGTCAACAGTAATTTATCTGTGCACACACATATATACATATGTACACACACACACACACACACACACACACACACACACACACACACACACACACACACACACACACACACACACACACACACACACACACACACACACACACACACACACACACACACACACACACACACACACACACACACACACACACACACACATTACTATTTGTAATGTTTTTGAAAGAAGTTTCTTCTGCTCATCAAGCCTGTATTTATTTGCAGAAGAAACTACAACAAAAATGTTGTAAGAACATTACAAATAGCCTATATATATATATATATATATATATATATATATATATATATATATATATATATATATATATATATATATATATATATATATATATATATATATATATGGAGAGAGAGAGAGAGAGAGAGAGAGAGAGAGAGAGAGAGAGAGAGAGAGAGAGAGAGAGAGAGAGAGAGAGAGAGAGAGAGACTTAAGTTTCTTAAGTCATTTGTCTGACAAATGACAAAATAGGGCTGAAAAGACAATTGCAACTTCCGTTCCATTTCAGAAATCCACATTAGAACCAATTTTAGGAGACCCAAGTGCTCAAATAAACACAGAACGGCCTCTAGCGGGAACACGTGCTACTGCATCCTTTTCCTTTAAGTTTAGAGCATCCTATCAGATGCTGCGAATGGTACCGAGCACTCGGATAAAGCGTATTGCTGCCTTCTCTAAAACAAAGTAGCCACTTGAATATGAAAATGTAGCTTTATAGATGTATAGACGTAGCTTTTTAGAGCATTATAGATGGCTTGAAAATATATAGCCTATATAGCCTATGTAGCTACACAAGGGTAAAGCCTTCATAAAATAACAGGAATTATTGAATGACATTGCAAGCTGAACGTGGATACAAAAATAACCAGAACTGCGGCAAATAAATAGGCACTAAACGGAAGCAGCGGTCATGAAAGTCAAAAGTATGCATGTTTATGGAATGTGTTCTTTGGAATTCGGTGCGTTTTCCACCTCGTGTGTAACTCAGACAAACGCTCTGTGAGGTAACGCAAGCTCGTCCCTTTTTCCTTCCAGCATCTGATTGGAGGAGACGCGTGCTCAGGAATGTCATGAAACTATTTAAATAGCACTTTGTTCTCTTTAGTGATAGTTAGATTGAGCACAGAAACTACGGCAAAGAAACACCGAATGCTGTAGATCGCGACTAAAGAGGAAATCCATTTTATTTTGAAACATTTTATTGACGCATCTTAGGAATTATATCACTTTCCCTGGATTTGCAGCTGTTTTACACGTGAAAGGTGCATTTTTATTTTATTTTATTTTTTGAATCATTGATTGATCAACCTGTTAAGATTATGTTTTGCTGAAGTTTCAATGATTATGATTTCTGATAGGTAAAAGAATAAGAGACAGCATGAAGTTAACTGCAATCTTTTTGCTGCTGATGCTTTGGGACTGCGAGAGCGCGAGAGTCGCAGGTGAGCGAACTAGACCAACTGATGGTGTGCTGTTGTGGTGTAGCCTATAGTAGGCTATAACTCGCTGTTACATATAATAGCAATAATTGACAGTCACTTGTTAATTATCGCAAAATAAACTCCAACTGGGTCATTAGGGTTTATGAATGGGTTTTATTTGGGTTTCTATGGGCTAGACTTACTGTGGTTTTTAATAGGCTACACTCTCCTACTTATTTTACTGCTATTTTAAATAGCCTACATGTTTTAAATACATTAAAATAAAATACTGATTCAAGTTTCTTCATTTTATAAAGTAAACCGCGTATGATCGGTCACCCTGGTAAGCAACGTTCATTATTCAGAGAAAGCTGACCGCTGAATTGACCAATCAGAATCAAGTATTCCAAAGAGCCGTGTAATTAATTAAAATATACGTTACAATTTAGCACATTATAATGAGATTTCTTTAACTTCTTAATTCCTGGTAGAAAGTCGAGACGACAACAGTGTTTACGATCTGTTTGAGCTCGTTCAAGTGCCGAGGAAAAACCACGGGGTCACCCTGGTTAAAGGCGACGACCCGTACAGCCCCGCCTACAAGATCCTGAACCCCGACCTGATTCCCCCGGTTCCCGAGAGCGCCTTCAGGGACCTAATCGATTCCATTCATGCCGAAAGAGGATTTCTGCTCCTGGTCAATTTCAAGCAGTTCAAGCACACGAGGGGAAGCCTTCTGACCGTGGAGAAGAATGACGGCTCCGGACCCATTTTCGAAATCGTTTCCAACGGGAAAGCCAACACTCTGGACATTGTATTTTCCACTGAAAACAAGCAACAGGTCGTGTCCATCGAGGAAGCGGATTTGGCGGTGGGACACTGGAAAAACATCACTCTTTTCGTGCAGGAGGATAGGGTTCAGTTCTACGTGGGATGTGAAGAGGTGAATACAGCGGAGCTCGACGCTTCCATCCAGTCGATCCTCACTCAAGAGACCCCGAGTGTGGCGAGCCTGAGGATCGGCAAGGGCGCAGTAAAGGACAGGTTTATGGTGAGTGGACAGTTCACTGTATGAATCTTGTTGCATGGTAAATGCAGCGAGATGCATTAATCACTTGTGGATTTTTTAGGGGGTGTTACAAAACGTGCGCTTTGTGTTCGGAACCACACTGGATGCGATTCTGAGGAATAAAGGATGCCAAAACTGTAAGTGTACAGAAAAGATGATAAATTAAGTATGTTGGTTTCACACCCTGTTTATTGGAGTTCTTAAATGTGAATGATATTTAAAAAAAATGTTGTTTTTTTTCACTTAAAAAAATAATAGGTCAAACTGCATGGGCATTCACCAATTTGAAACAGGAAATAATAACAGAAATAGATACAGGCCAAAAATATATAATAATAATAATAATAATAATAATAATAATAATAATAATAATAATAAGCCATCAGGTCATCAATCCACTTTACATTTTGTTCCAGTGAATGATCAATAGCAATATAAAATAAAAACGTTAAGCTCCACTCATTGTCATCAGCCTTTTCCATTAGCTCAACAATTTTTTATAATGAACTTTAAGCCACCTGAATGCCCTTTCCTCTTGCAGCAATTATGACTGATATCATCACCCTTGACAATCCCATAAATGGATCCAGACCTGCAATCAGAACTGATTTCACTGGCCACAAAACAAAAGGTAATCCTTCCTTTTCTGTAATCCATACAAATAAAATATACGTATAGGTTGAGTGTCGGTTGAGAAACTGCATATTTCTCCTATGTAGATCTGCAGATGATTTGTGGCTTCTCTTGTGAGGACCTGGCTGGCATGTTCAAGGAACTGAAAGGTCTCGGTGTGGTGGTGCAAGAACTGTCCAAAGAACTTCGCAAAGTGGTGAGGAGAAAAGTTGTTTCATGTAGATATATTGAACTTGTGAAGTGGATACTGTCGATTGACACGCTCCGTATAAATCAAACCCCAATTTTTGTTTGGTTTTCTAGACGGATGAGAAAACCATGCTCATGAATCACATGGGTATTCATGTTGGTGTCTGTATTCACAATGGAATTGTGCACAAAAACAAGGAGGAATGGACGGTGGATGATTGCACAGAGTGCACTTGCCAGGTAAGAACCCAAGTCCTTGCAGACATGTACCTGTTAAACTCTCAGAGCCGCCTGCTCTGTCATTAAGCCACTAATTTGTGTGTTAGCAAGATGAGAGCAATGTCACTCACTGTAGGAGCTCTGATACACAGTACTGGTCTTAGTCTTGTCCATTATGGCAGACTTAAGATGGATGTATCCATTTCCCTGAACTGCCTAGCCTCTAATTAAAAGTGGGAATGATGTAACTAAAGAAATACAGTAAACTAAACAAAACCTTATAAAGTAAATTCAAAGTGCCACATCCTATCAACACTGAGTAATATTTACATGCCTAATTACACAACCAGGTTATCCACATTACTTAAAGAAAATTTTTAATGTTGAATGTGGTGTTGAACCACAGCCAGAGGCTATGGTTTTAAATGCCATAGGCACCAGTTGTGGCAGATCCTTGCATATGATTAATGAGAGTCATTTTTTTAACCGCAGAACTCTGCAACGGTATGCCGCAAGATTTCATGTCCCCTAATCCCGTGTGCAAACGCCACTGTGCCTGATGGGGAATGCTGTCCTCGTTGTGGAACACGTAAGTGCAATTGAACTGCTTCATAAGACATTTTAGACACTTGTAACTTTAATCATTTGAATAATATAATTTATTGGTTATATATTCACATTGCTGTTCAAAAGTTTAAGGTCAGCACAATTTTTTTAAAGAAAATAATAATTCAGCAAGGGCGCATTAAGTAATCAAAAGACATGTTTAAGAGATTTCTATTTCAGATTTCTATTTGTTGCATAAGAATTTAAATAAAATCAAAGAATCAAAATAATTTCCTCAAAAATATTAAGCAGCACAACTGTTTTCAATATTATTAATAATAATAATATTGAGAAATGTTTCTTAAGCACCAAATCGGCATGTTTGAATGATTGAAGACTGGAGTAATGGCTGCTGAACATTCAGCTTGGCCTTCACAGGAATTAATTGCATTTTTAAATATATTATAAGCATAAGAGACCCATATGCTAAAAGCCATTTGCACTAACTGTAAATGTACAAGGAAGAAAAAAACCTTTAATGCCAACTTAAACGTATTGTAAAGACAGGCAACATTTTGACTTTTTAAAGCTTTTATAGTAAAAGAGCTGTTGCTACCCAAACATCTGCAGTCATTGTTGCGTCACACAATAGACTTCAACTGAAGTTTAACTAATGAATGGAACACTAGAGCTTTGTGCATCACTGAATCACTAAATGCTCATAATTGCCTAAATTGGTTAAAGAGAGGTGGAAAATTGGTGCTGTTTGGCAGAGACTCAAAAAAGAAACAGCATTCTCCTCATGTCTTGAGGCCTTGCCATGCATAGTAAGGATTTACATTAATATCAGCCTTACGTGTTTGAACTTATGGCATAATCAAGGGTGTTTGCAAATACCATTTCCACATTTGGAAAAGGACTCAAAGGTATCCCTGTGCATTAAGTCCACTGACATTTCGCCAGCATTCCAACTGCTTGGTACATGCCAGGGTTCCCTGGAGTGCTCTGTCTCGAACTGCCCAGGCTAAATTGAGTCCATTAAGGCCCAGTATTAAAAGCTTTTCTCCATTTTGCTGCTTTAGAAAGAAGGAATAGCTCTGCTATTGTCTTGTTTTGCTCTCTCGACAGCGAGCGACTCCGCTGAGGATGGCTGGTCCCCCTGGTCTGAATGGACCCATTGTTCTGTGTCCTGTGGAAGGGGCATTCAGCAGCGCGGCCGCTCTTGTGACCGCATCAATAACAACTGCGAGGGCACGTCTGTGCAAACGAGAGACTGCTACCTCCAGGAGTGTGACAAGCGCTGTGAGTGGTGTCCAACAACAATAAATGTCTACAGTTTTTCCTCACATTTGAGGGAAAAAGTAACACTTTGCATCTTTCATTTTCAACAGTTAAGCAAGATGGTAGCTGGAGTCACTGGTCACCCTGGTCCTCCTGTTCGGTCACCTGTGGTGCTGGCGTTATCACTCGCATCCGTCTCTGCAACTCCCCAACACCTCAGATGGAAGGCAAAGATTGCCAGGGTGAAGGTCGGCAAACTGAGAGGTGTGAGAATTCACCATGTCCAAGTAAGTGAACACCATGTGAAATGTGCAAGAAAAATAATAATAGAAAAGTACATTTATCTAATTTCTTTTATTGTACATCTTCATAGTCAATGGTGGCTGGGGACCATGGTCACCCTGGGACACTTGCTCTGCTACCTGTGGCGGTGGTGTCCAAAATCGTAAGCGCCTTTGCAATAATCCAGTACCAAAGTATGGCGGCAAAGACTGCGTGGGAGATGCAAAGGCCAGCCAGCGTTGCAACAAGCAAGCCTGTCCAATTGGTGAGTTATAGTATCACTCAACCCTTCAGATGATCCTAATCTGTGTTTCCAAGTTAAATCAATCACTTATGTTTATTTCCACAGATGGATGTCTTTCAAATCCATGTTTTGAAGGAGCCCAGTGTACAAGCTTCCCGGATGGCTCCTGGAAGTGTGGAAAATGCCCCACAGGGTACACTGGCAATGGAATCAACTGCAAGGATATCAATGAGGTGCAGTCAAAAAGTCAAATCAGTTATCTCAAATTACAAGAATGTACTTATCACAACATTTTAATCTAAGGTATAAAAATGGATGCTGATTTTGAGATTGGCTATAGATTTCATTTAAAATTGTTTATAAATGATTAGGCCTGGTTTAATGTAAACCAGACAGGGTTTACATTAAACCAGGAAATTCAAGTAGATTTTATAAACGTGCCTAACCAATCTTGAGACAAAACAATGGCACTGACATAGTTTAAGATGGTCAGATCAAGTTATTCTCAATTAAAACTTAAACATGCATTTTAGTCAGGGACCAGCTTAAGCCTCGCCTGTGAAACCGAGGGTTAGTATTTTAACTTAAGGCATTGGTTAAATATAATATAAATGTATATCCAAAATCAATTTAATACAAAAATGAAAAATGAAAAAAATCATGAATCCCTACTTTTCTTTATGCTTATGCTCTTATGACTACAACATAATGTAAAAATCCCATTCTTTATCTCTTCATTACAGTGTGAGGAAGTCCCTGATGCCTGCTTTGAATTTAATGGAGTCCACAGGTGTGAGAACACAGTGCCAGGGTACAACTGCCTGCCATGCCCCACTCGCTACACCGGCCCACAGCCGTTTGGTCGCGGAGTGGAGGACGCTGCTGCCAAGAAACAGGTAAATGAAAGAACACAGAAAAGATTACAGATTACCAGCATGCACCTGCTTATGAACCGATGCGCGCTGACCGATTTATCTTTGCTGCAGGTGTGCACGCCTCGTAATCCCTGCCTCGATGGAAGCCACGACTGCAATAAGAACGCTCGCTGCAACTACCTGGGCCATTTCTCAGACCCCATGTACCGCTGTGAGTGCAGGCCTGGCTTTGCTGGAAATGGACACATCTGTGGAGAGGACACTGATCTTGATGGCTGGCCTAATGCTGATCTTGTGTGCGTCGAGAACGCAACCTACCACTGCAAAAAGGTTGGCATATATCGGCTTCATTTGTTAATTAAAAAATACTTTCATTGTAGCTATTGTTCATTTTCACACATAACTCTTTTGTTTTAAAGGACAACTGCCCCAATCTTCCCAACTCTGGGCAAGAGGACTATGACAAGGATGGAATTGGCGATGCTTGTGATGATGACGACGACGACGACGGCATTCCTGACGACAGGGTAAAAATATAGTTGCAATACTGTCTAAATATTCCACAGATGCTTAAGCCAGTCAAGGGAATATTTGTTTTGCACAGTGTATGAATGAAGAAAAAAAGTAAAACCGCCCAAATTTTACAGAGCTTACAGTTTGAAATTCAGGCGGAGGTGTGGAAAAAAAAGTGCTGTGTAAAGTAAACTCAGTTTCTTTTGGAGACAAACCTCAAATTCCACCAAAGGAGTACCTTTCTGAAAGACCTGCTGTGTATCTCGCTAATCCAATATTATCCTTGGTCCAAATCCTAAAATAAGGCTCGCTTTTATCGTTGCGCTCCTCTAAATAGACCTACACAGCCGCAGCCAAATTACAAGCCTGACATCTAAAAGTAATAACCTTCGTGTGAGAGGGCCCTGTGAAGAATCGCTTTGCCATGTTTCTACATCTGAACTGTGGTCTCTTTTAAAATAGGACAACTGCCCACTCATCTTCAACCCAAGACAGTATGACTATGATCGGGACGATGTGGGAGACCGCTGCGATAACTGTCCGTACAACAGTAACCCAGACCAGACCGACACAGACAACAATGGTGAAGGTGACGCCTGTGCTGTGGACATTGATGGAGATGGTACGAAATTGCTTGTTTATCCATTCATAGGCCATTCCATGACAAACCTGTTAAGAAAATATCCATGATTCACTCCATAATCAAGAAATATAAGAAATTGTATTGCTTTTTATTATTATTATTATTGTCACATTTTCAAGACCATTTAGCATATTTGACCCCCAGCAATTATCAATACCATAATGTACTTTTTTTTTTAAAATATGGATATTTTCTTGAAAGGTTTTTAATGAGAATCCTCTCCTCAGACTCTATTTATTAGAGGTGCATGTGCATTCAGTCTTCACCATAATATCATTCTTTTTGACAGGTATTTTGAATGAGAATGACAACTGCCCATATCTATACAATGTCGACCAGAAAGACACCGATCTTGATGGAGTTGGTGACCAGTGTGACAACTGCCCTCTGGAACACAACCCAGACCAGGTATATATATGAATGTGAGACTTTGAGCGAGTGAATACTGCAGGTGTTTTCAAACCATTATATAATCCACAGAGATCTATGTGCTGTTCAGTTCAGCTGCAGAGCAATTGCTAAAAAAAAATACCCAGAGGGTAGTCGTAGTCTCTACTAAGCTATGTATGGGAGGAGTAAATCCTCTTCTCCTTGAAGCCAAAGCCACACAATAAAGCACTAGGAGGCTTTTCAGGGACACTCACTAGTGTTCAATTAACCCAAAGGATATGTGGAGGTAAAGAATGGTTATTAGTGAGGAGTGAGAGATTTGCCGTTGGGTTTATGCATGCCCTGTCGGCACTCAATCCCTGCGGATCACACCTGTGCCATGGTTAACTGAAGAGAAGGAATGTACCCCTCCTTTCCTCATTAGACTCTGAAATGTGACTGTGGTAGTGCCAAGCTTGAGGAACATGAGATTGCTTTTTGAGAAATCCTACACAGATGGGCCAACTAGGATAGAACTTTGTGCCTTTTAGAAAAATACCTAATCTAGTGGGAATATTTTTATTAAGAAAGCCATAGAGATTTACTTTGCCATTTAGATGTGTACTGATTCTACGCTCTCACTCTAACAGCTTGACTCTGATTCGGACCGTGTTGGAGACAAATGTGACAGCAACCAGGATATCGATGAGGACGGTCACCAAAACAACCTAGACAACTGCCCGTACATCCCCAATGCGAACCAGGCTGATCATGACAAGGACGGTAAAGGAGATGTATGTGACTACGATGATGATAATGATGGCATCCCTGATGACAAAGACAACTGCAGATTGGTTTCCAATCCAGATCAACTAGATTCTGATGGTCAGTTTTGTATCTGAACATTCCTAACTATTGCATTTATTAATGTAAATATTTATACTTACGAGTTTAACTTCTCCATTTTTAGGCGATGGACGTGGCGATGCCTGTAAAGACGACTTTGACCAGGACAATGTCCTAGATATCTATGACGTGTGTCCTGAGAACTTTGACATTAGTGTAACCGACTTCCGCAAATTCCAAATGGTACCTCTGGATCCCAAGGGCACTTCTCAGATTGACCCCAACTGGGTGGTTCGTCACCAAGGAAAAGAACTGGTTCAGACAGTCAACTGCGACCCTGGCATTGCTGTTGGTACGTCTAGTCTTTTTTTTAAAAGCATAGAATTATAATTTCACCTAAGTGACAATAAATAGAAATACTTGCACACCTAAAAAAAATACTAGGCAGTGTGTAAGATATGAAGTAATATCATAAACAGAGAAGAAAAATCCCACACTGTGCCATAGCTTGCAAAAAAAGACAATATTAACTACATTTTTTGGTCATTATTCATGAATGAAAACTCAAATGAAAACTAACTGAAAACATTTTTATCTACTGAAACTATGGAAATCTGTGACCAACCTAAGATACATTTTCATGCATCCAAATCTAAATAAAAATGGGCACAACATAATTTGTATAAAGGCATTCAAAAACGTTTATATACAAAGAGTAAACAACTACAACATTCTAACCTGTTTTTCCTGAATTTTTCAAAGGTTTTGATGAATTCAATTCAGTCGACTTCAGTGGAACGTTCTTCATCAACACAGAGAGGGATGATGATTACGCCGGCTTTGTTTTTGGATACCAATCCAGCTCTCGCTTCTACGTGGTCATGTGGAAACAGATCACACAGACCTACTGGTCCAGCACACCTACCAAGGCACAGGGTTACTCAGGGCTATCAATCAAAGTGGTTAATTCCACCACAGGGCCAGGCGAGCATCTGAGGAACGCCCTTTGGCACACTGGAGACACTCCAGGACAGGTATGTTTCAGCAAGTTAGCTGATGAAATCAGGTTGAAAGCTGTCATATGAGTACCAACATTTCTGTACTCGATTCATTTTAGGTGCGCACACTGTGGCATGACCCGAAGAACGTGGGATGGAAGGACTTCACTGCTTACAGATGGCACCTGACTCATAGACCAAGAACTGGACATATAAGGTATATTTTACTATGTATACCCTGAGGATATATTGTTATTGATACAAATATTTGCCTTCTGATGATATTTTCATGTGCTAATAAAATGTTCTCTACAAATTTCAGAGTGGTCATGTATGAAGGCAAAAAGATCATGGCAGATTCTGGCAGAATTTATGACAAAACATATGCAGGTGGAAGACTAGGTCTCTTTGTCTTCTCACAAGAGATGGTGTACTTCTCAGACCTCAAATACGAATGCAGAGGTGAGCGTCAACACATTGCATTGGCATCCAAATAAATGTCTGCTTACTTTTATTTATTCAATATTAACACTTACTATTTTTCGCTTCATTTTCAGATGTGTAATTGCACAGTCAGGAAGTTTATCAAAGAATGCACCTTTCCATATAAATATATAATCCGGGCAAAGTCCAGGGACAGATTTGACGCTACTTGCTCTGCTCACAAACTGGTGGAATGAGAAAGCAGGTGGTCAATTTCAATATAATTGTCACTGGTTGAGATAGAAACCACGTGGCTGCCGATTCAGAATATCTGGACTCCTCCACCATTAGCAGGTAGAGCAGAAGAAAGTCTTCCTCGCTTCGCTTAATTGGGAAGACCGAGATCTCTCTCTGAAAAACCTCATTCGGCTCTGTGTGGGAAGAGCTCCCAACAGATAAGCTATGCACTTCAAAACCTTTATTCTCTCTCTCTCTCTCATGTGTTCTCTTCCTGAAAAGATCTCCAAATTATGGCTACTTTAGAGAGAGCACAACCCTTTTAAAAAGATTACTATTATACTATTCAGTATTTGATCACATCTTTAAACCGATTTATTGACCAGAAAAAAGCAAAGAGAATGTTTAAGATATCAAACAATCAATCAACAAATTGTTAAACATTTTTGCAAATAATCCCAATCTGTCATTTATAGATTTTTATTGTTTGTCTATCTAAATGTTTTGCTTAGCAGAGGCTCGTCTTAAGCATAATGTACATTCATAAAGGTCTGGCGGGAGATAACTCGTGGTTTAGTGGGCATAGTTTTCTCAGGGCTAGATGGTTAAACCATTTTAACAATACATTAGAAATGGCATAATGGAAGGTTGTATGAAGAGCAATTGGACAGACCCAAGATTGAAGATTCTCCATTACTGGAAATGACTTGGCCACAAATGGATACTAGATTACTAAGTACTCTAGCCTCCTTTCTAAGGGAAAGTTGAGTTCTTTCAGACATCTATATATATTTATGTAGCACTTACAAAATGCTTTTCGCGTTTGGCTAAACTGTGCTTTGAGGGTCTTTCTAAAGATGAGCCTCGTTAAAAAAACAACATTTCAACATTTAAAAGAAAAATAAACCTTCATAACCAAGGGTCTTTCCGATGCTACTCATCCAAGCCTTTCCAGTCAAGAACAATTCATCCATCACTTCCAAAAGAGATGATCTTCTGACCTGTTTGCCTTTTCTGTAGAGAGAGAGATAAAGGAAAACTTTAATGTACAAATATTACCTCATTGCTGTTTTGTAATTTGATCAAGCAAAAGCTTTTAAATACTTTTTTTTCCTTTGCTTAAAGAAAATAAATTGGTTGCCTTATTGCTACTGTAGCACAAGTTGTAAATAGTATATAGAAAAAAACAGCCAGCCCCACATCCCAATAAAAAATACAGTAAACGGGAGACAACATTTTTTTAGGAATACATTTGCCAGTGCTTCAAATGTCCAGTACTTTTTTTTTTAAGTTGATAAATTATTGCTCTATTTGTTGTCTCTGTATGTAAGACTGTTTCATATGTGTGTGTAGATAAATGCTATTTAAATAATTTATCATGGAATGCATTCTGAGAAGGATGCATTTCCATCTGTATAAACAGTTTGCACACTGACGTGAGGATGTTCTGTTCTTCATTGTTTGTATCTTTATTGTGTTGTTATTTTTGTACAATTAGTGATGCTTGACTGTAAACATTTTTACTTAGTTACACAATGCTATTTTTACATTATAGCAATTATTTTGGTACATACTTCAGAATAATAAACAGATGATAGACATCGTAAAACAGATGTTTATTGGCTGTGGCTGCTCTTTATTGCTGCATGCTTGCGTCTCGTGATATTTTAGTTGTGGCAAAGCAAGTCTAAATGATTGAAATTTTCTATGCGTGGCAGGAAAGGTCAAAGTGATTATAGAACATGTTCATAAAGGGCATCTTTGGCCCTAGCATGTGTTTGAAAGCAAACTGCTACATGGGATAAATGCCTTAAAAAGACGCTCAAAATAGATCTTGTATACCAAGGTCAATTTTAGTTCCAAGTTAAAGGCTGAGACGAGTTCACCTTCTTTTTCTAAAGACAGGCAAACAAGTCTTCAGAAGAAGTGTGGAATGTTGCAGCAGCGCCTCTCCTCAGGGTTAATCTTCTAATTCCTCACTCGCCCGTGGGGAGAGCGTGAACCTCCCTGACCCACTGTGTGGCATTCTGGGTTTACTTAACACAGATCTGGCTGATTTAGTGCTCCTCTGACAGGTGTGGGTCTGTAAACGCATTCATATCACACTGGCCAGGGATCAGAGAAGATCTCAGGGTTACTGTGGAGATACAGAGACAATCTGGGCAAAAGACTGCAAAATTTGCCTTTGTAATACTTGTCCAAAATTCTGTGTATATATCATGGAGATGATCTGCTTACTGGAAAGTTTAAGTCTACTTCTAAGTTCCATGACTTTCCTACATTTTGTTCACGGTGGTCGGGCCTCCCATTCATATTTACGACTTAAATAAACGTGCAATAAAAATGACATTGTTGCTATATGAATAGAAGCTGTAAATTCAAAATGTCTGAGGTACTGTCTGGTTATATATAAATCTTGAGGTTGTTTTTTGAGGTGGTAAAAAAAAATAGTAATACTGCTCTGCTCAACAGACAGAGGTTTTAGTTCCTAGGTTTGAATTATTTTTAAATTTAGCGGATTTAAAAAAAAATAAAACAATGGAAATTTGGGTCGTAATTTTTAGGTAAATGTCACGGTTTGTCTGCAAAATGATCTGTGTGGGTTTTTTAATGAGTTGCCATATATATTGAAACATAAATATAAAAAAATCTAAAAGAAATTAAAGTGGAATCACAGAGAACATTGTTTGGTTGTTTTGGGTCACAAGGCTGCATTTATTTGATCAAAAATACAATAAAAACGGTAATATTGTAAAATATTACAATTTAAAATAAATGTTTTATGTTTTAATATATTTAAAAATGTTATTTATTCCTGTAATGGCAACGGTGAAATTATTCTAATATGCTGATTTGCTGCCCAAGAAACATTTCTTATTATCAATGTTGAAAACTATGTTGTGCTGCTTAATATTTTTGTGGAAGCCGTGATACATTGTGTGGCACCAATTATGAACAGAAAGTTACAGCTATTGTTGCTTAATTGTGGTAATTTTGACCATTAATTGGAAAAGTGTGATGTTCTTACATCTGTTATCTTTTTAAGTTTGTTTTGAACAATATGAAACCTGTGCATAATGCACAGCATCCCATTTGTTTATTCAGAGTGTACAATAGCATGACATGTTTATTTCAAGGTGAATGTCTACTGTAAACTGTCTATGGCAAAAAGGAAGCCAGAGACTAATAATTTACTATTCATTAAGGCACTGGCACAAGATGAGAGGCTGTGCGGGAAGTTGAAAGGAAGTAGCTCTAGCTTTTAATTTCCTGCAGTGAGCGCGTCTGCAGACTCATGGTTAAAGCGGATCCTGTAATTCATGCAGCTCCCACCACTGTACTGTATCAGACAGCAACAAACAGACCAAATCACCGGGCAAAGCTGCTATGCATGTCAAAATAAAAGAGCACATTTATGCACAATTAGGACTTTCATGCTTACATCTATCAAAGTGAAAGTTATAGTGAAAGTATATGAACCCTTGCATTTACACTGGATTTATATATAAATTATTCATACAATTTGATCTGATCTCCAAATAGAGGTCACAATTACAGACAAATACAGTCTGTTTAAACTACTAATCAATGATACATGTCTTTATCGAAAAAAAGGATGTGCTGATTTTATGGCCAAAAATAAAAATAAATTCCCAATAGGGATGTCCCAGTACCAAAATTCCAGTAGTCTGTACCAATACCATCAAAATCTTGCGGTACTCGGTATCAATTTCGGTACCACAGCAAAATGTTTTTTTTAACCATTTAAAAAAATGTATTAAATGTGTATTATTTATGATGATAATCATTATAAGTAAATAATACAAACATTTAATTGCTGTATGCTGTTTAAAAGCAACATGTTTTTTTTTTTTTTTTTTAAAGAAAAAATAATCAACCATTCAGGCATAATTATTATTAGTAGAGTCGTATAGAGTCTGGGAAACGACATAATTGCCCGTTGCATTATGGGCAGTCGCCGCCATGTTTTAGGACACGCTCAGGAGCGTACAATGATAACACATATGAATCACTAGAGAGAGAAAAAATAACTATTCACATTAATACTTTTTACTTTTTAATAAAGAACTGCTTGCACTCACTTAGAATGAATGTACAAATATTCAAATCTCTTGCGTACATGAACGCTTAGTCGTACAGCCAGGACATTGCACATATTCATCACATTTCATACCATCAGAAATCATACGGCCGTCTTCTATCGCACCACACACACAAGACTACACACTGATTTCTGTTTCACAGTTTATTTTTTTTAATATAGCCTAACTAAAAAGTCTGTATCTGATATTTAAATTAATATTGCTTGATCTCAGCCAGTGGATCATTTTTTTAATAAACATATATTCCATATTACTGTAAAGCATTAAGGGATAACGTATAAGATTATAGCCCGTAATGTAGCAAATGATTTGAATTGAAAAAAAGCAACTTTAGCCTAAAATACTAAAAAATTTACTGGACTTAAAAGGTACAAGTACAAGATTCTTTCTAATGAGAGAAGCTGAACAATGAAGAATTTCCAGATGGTTTACATTATTTTTATGCCGTGAGCATAATATAGACGGTTCAGAAATCAAAAATCTGTAATATATCTGTTATGAATAATAAATATATAAACACAAATTATAAATACACATTTTAGGTAAGCTGTTTATTTTTTAAACCTGTCGTTTCCAAGCTGGTAAACTGAAAGATTGCACATCATTTGAGTGTCTTTTTTTCACGCATGCTTGAGAGCGGCTGTAACAGTCCATAACACAGCAAGCATACACCATTAGAATTTGTTTTTAACTGAGTTTTTAACTTTTAAACACGTTTTAACGTCTACTCCCCTATTACTCATTCTTTAATGTAGTGTCTGTGTCCTAAAGTCCACGAATGCATTGTGTTGGTGACGTCACGTTCCAATTCTCTATTATTATTACGTAATATCTAATTATATGTTATGTTATATAAAACTATATAATTTAATATCTAAATCTACTGTAGGCTACAACTGTAGCCTAATATATTCTGTCAATTTTTTTTTTTTAAACCAAACTTTTATTTTGACGGGTTGCCGTGAAGAGCGTCTGTGTTCATGATTTAAACGTTTTCACAAATGAAAAGGTAAATTCTCATGAAGTGACGGTTTATGCGTTCATGTCCTCATATAGTGACACATGGCAGAGACTACAAAGACAGCGAGCGCGCACCCCTGCGCACATGTACTGCGTGTGCGCCCGCACGCGCATCTGCGCCCAATTTCACTCCCAGAGATGCAGAATGTGCAGGACTCTGCAGGAGTGATATTTAAATGTTATTTTGCAGTTTAATATTCACAGACAGACACTAGTACATATTTCGCTACATTCTGGAGCCCTGCGTTTAGATAAACACGGAAGTGACTGAGCTGTGGTAACTAGAGCAGATCTGGCAACCCGGATGCCGAAACACTACTGACTTTGTGATTGGTCGATAGGTGGAGGGCAGAGCTTCAGGCCTAAACACAACATGTCAACATCAACATCAGTTGAAGGCTGCAACAACAACTTTTAAATGACAATATCCTGTCCGGACAACTATTGACAATGATGTAAGTATTTGAAATTAACATGATTTCTTAATGTCTAGTGACATATCAGGGCCATTTTATGATTCATTGAAATACATTTCTTACATACAGTTCCTTTAAGTACCGATTTGGTATCGAAGTACCAGTACTTGTGACATCCCTAATGCCCAATATTAAAATTCTATACTATTAAAAATGTAAACAATGAAAACACTAAGACTAAAATCAGTTGTTTTATATAAATTAATTTAGGCATCACAACATTATAATGTGCAGTACAAAAAAATGTACATTCATTTAACGATTGCATTTATAAGCATTAATAAATATTTATCTTTGTAAAAATGAACCGATTGTTAGATGGCAGCAAAGGTCATCTAAATCTAAAAGTAGAAGAAATAAGGATGAACTATTAAATATCCAATATTGGCTGATATCAGAAAATTAATCAATGATAACTGATAAGATACTGATACATCATGATGCATCCCTAAAAAAAACTATTATAATAATATTAAAATAAAACAAATACATCCATGGCAAATTCAATGGTTCACATCAGCGTTATTTTAGTATTATTTATATATTATTAACGTATGTATTTTTATCTTTTAAATTAGCTTTTATTGTCAGTTTTTTATTGACTTGAGGTTTTATTACATTTATTACGTGCTTTTATAATTAGTTTTTGCGTTTGCATGGTTTTTACATTCAAAAACATTATAATGAATAACTAATAGGCTATATCCTACCCTGGTTTTGAGCCTCTTTCATGGAATGCTCAGTTTTTATGGGCGTGCCACACTGAAGACTTGGACGTAAACGCCCACTGCTATGACAGGATGAGCTTTGCATATTTAATGAGCTTCAGCTCCCGTCAGGACACGTGCGGGATTGTTTTGAAAGCGTGTGGGCAAATGCCAACCGGAATGATTCGCCCACAGGGCTCGCAAAATATCTTTATCAAACAAACATTATGATTTATCTCTTATCCAATTAATCTAATTTATGTTCAGTTAGAAACGTACACAAAATCAATGGATATAAAACAATCTGTAACAATGCAATACTATCACATATAAAAAAACATTTTTACTCACACAAGTGTGTTGCTTCGTTCATTCATGTAATCTCATCCTGTCTGCAAATTCAGTCTCTTGTTTACAAACGAATCTGAGATTAAATACAGGAACAAACGTACAATGTCTTCCCCACATGAGCTGGATATTCATTAAAAATAAAGTTCATCCATGCATTCATAAAACTGGAATTGAATGAAAATTATACCGCATGTTTATTTGAAGTTCGATCCAGTTTAGCTCCAGGTAGGCCAGTGTTATTTATCATGTCGGATAAAGAGTCAGTGGGCGGGACTACAGAATTAGACGTACTTCACTCTTACGTCACAGCCTGGCACATTCTGAGACCTCTCGTTTGCTGGGCCTGGTGTCAATAAAAGCTTTTCTTTGACTAACAAGGAAGTTTTCAGCTCCGAAACTCCAGGATATTCTTGTATTACCATGACCTTATATATCAAAAGCTTGAAAGTTGATTTCTCAATTCATGCCTCTAAGTTTTGCCAACATTTCTAATTTCTAGGCTTTAGGTTTGTGTTTTTCCATGTAATTCATCTTCTAATTTATTTCAAATTTATTTCAATTAGTGAAAAACTTTTTAATAGTTTTAACAACACTGGTTCGTATGTTTTCTTGCAACTGTATAAGGAAAGGTGTTTGCCATTCCACCAAAGCCAGAAATCAGAAAATACCACTAACTAGTTATTTAAATGCCTAGTTTAGTTTCAAAGATCTAATTTAGCCACAGATGCTGGATTATTATTTTCCAAAATGTGAATGTATCTTAAAGGCCCACTGAAGTGCCTTGAAACGCGCTGCATTATTCAATGTGTTGACGTAATTTCCCCTGAAACGGCTCTAGCTGTTAGCAGCTCCTTCCCTTTTTTTGAAACAGCCAATAGCGTTTCGTTAATATAAAGTTTGACTAGAGCGCAAGAGCGGACCTTCCTGTTTGGTAAAGCCAGTTTCCTTTAACAGTAGGTCCGTTTACATGGAGCACTGTAATCGGTTTAAAAGCCAAATCCGAATGAAAATGCTCCATATAAACACCTCAATTGGAATAAAAATGCTCAAACCGAATGAAATTGTAATTGCTTTGAGAGAGGTGGGACAAATCTTTTCATGAACCGATCAAACGAAAAAAATCACCATGTAAACGACCTGACCCGATTACTTTTGAGTGTTATATGACATGATACACATTTTGAACAACTTCCTGAGTTGTCGCGGACAGGCACCGAATGCTGCCACTGGTGTGCTTACACTCATTGAAAACAATATGTTTGAATTTTAGAGACGTGGCGCGCGCTGCGCTTTGCTTCACATCCGGTGTGCGACCCCCTTGATGCGGCAGACAAACTGCATGTCACAAAATGATTGTGATTGAAAGTCAGCACATGTAAACACCAGATCGGTTTAGATAACGTATCATGTAAACAGTCCACTAAATCTTTCAATCCAAATTATTTTAATCGGAATGAAAAAAAAGTTTGCATGTAAACCTGGCTACTGTTTATCATCATAATCTCCTTCATATCGCTTTGAAATGCAGCATTCTGTGCAGAATTCAAATGGGTACGATATGTTTTATTTTCTCCGCGGACTCGCGCATATGATCCACGCTGCGCTCTCGTGTCTGTAGTCTAAATTTAGACCAGAGCCGTTGGGGTGTGTGCGCTGCTGCGGTGCGTGAAACTTTATTCGCCTCAAATGAAAGCATATTTACACTGAATTGTTTCCTATCACATATATAGTGTGCTATGTGCCTTTCACCATGTAGAAATTAGTAAATGTGTGTTAACAACTGACCGATTTCAGCCACAGCTTCAGCAGTGTAATAATAATGTGTTCGATTTATATAGCGCTTTTCAAGGCACTCAAAGCACTTTACATTGAAGGGGGGAATCTCCTCAACCACCACCAATGTGCAGCATCCACCTGGATGATGCGACGGCAGCCATATTGCGCCAGAATGCTCACCACATATCAGCTGATTGGTGGAGAGGAGACCGAGTGATGAAGCCAATCAGGATATGGGGAATATTAGGAGTCCATGATGGACAGGGGCCAATGGGCAAATTTGGCCAGGATACCGGGGTTACACCCTTACTCTTTTTCCGAAAGACATCCTGGGATTTTTAATGACCACAGAGAGTCAGGACCTCGGTTTAACGTCTGATCCGAAAGACAGTGCTCATTGACAGTATAGTGTCCCCATCACTATACCGGGGTGTTAGGACCCACACAGACCACAGGGTGAGCACTCCCTGCTGGCCTCACTAACACCTCTACCAGCAGCTACCTGGTTTTCCCAGTTGGTCTCCCATCCAGGTACTGACCAGGCTCAGCCCTGCTTAGCTTCAGTGGGAAACCAGTCTTGGGCTTTAGATTCTAGAGAGCATTTTGATTGGACAGAACATTTGATGTGAAAGTGAAGTCTCCAATGATGTCACCAAAATCTGAGATTCACTTTAACGGAAGTGGGAGACTGTACATTTTGAATGCTCTTATCTCCTAAATGCAAATTTTGTCATAGTTTTGGAACATACCAGCTTATTTATAACTTTAAGGCTAACACAGTCATACCAAAAGCTAAAACACTTAAATTTTGATTTCAGTGGACCTTTAAAGATAAAGCATGAAATGATGGACTGTTAGGACTGAATAGTTGCTGAGCAGTGAAAGGAAGTCTTGCTTCAGCAAGAGCATGTTGTTACCATTTACAACCACACACTGCCCTCACAGATGTGTGAAATACCAGGCTCCCTTGCCATATGCATACATCCTACTGATCATGCTCTCTCAGCCCGCTTGACATCACGTGAGAGGGGATGTTACACCTACAGCTGTTTGTTTTCCATTTTGTTTCAAGCACAGGAAAGGCTGGACAAGGTTGTGACATCATATGCTAGCTGTGTGACAGACAGCTGAGAAGCATTCCTCGCGTGCAGAGATCACCACTTTTAGTCACCCTGAAGAGCAACGCAAGTCATAAATGGACACATTCATTCTGGCCTTCCAGAACAGAAGAGCTCTCTGTATACCTACTTTCCATAGCATAACAAAGTTTGAGGAGTTTGTTATGACACACGTGTCTCTATTAAAGTGTACTGCATCTCTTTAAACTGTATCAGGTTTCACAGCTCCTATAAACACACAGCAGTACTCTCAAGCATTGCACAACACTGGTCACATTAGATGCTCTGTACAAATTCTAGTAAAAGGCTATAAATCTATGCTATAAATGTTGAATAATGGTCGATAATATGGTCAGGTATTTTTATTTATTTTGACAGAATTTATTTATTCAGAATGAGCCAATATTCTTGAATAAATCAGTTAAGTAAATTATTCAATGCATCACTTGTAAAGTGAATGAATCAGTGTTTTGGACGAATCGGTTTAAGGAAAGATTCAATGACTCTTTCTTGTCATGATTACGATTACAAAGTTACGTTGTGCGGTTTGTGGGGTTGCTGGGCACAGTATTAAAATCAAATTATTCACTTTATGATTATTAATTTTAAATATTACATTTCTGAAACATGATTAATTAGGTTAATTCGGATAATTAATTAGATGCTTAATTAGAATATTTTATGATGACTAATCACTTGTCCACAAATTCCAATTGGGGGACTAATTATTTAAGCATTTTTTTATTTACAATTATTTAAACAATCATTCACAAAAAAATCCATATTGATCAACCACCTCTAGATTATTTGTATAACATATGTGGAGTTCATTTGTTTTTCGACCATATTTTGATCACCTCCCCTTAACAGCCTGTTCAATGCCTTGATAAGATCAATGAGTGTGGGTCAAGAGAGCAAATATTCAGATGTGACAGCACCCTAATATGACCCAGAAATGAACCCAACCACTCTAATCGCTTGTTTTAACAATGAGTTGATTTAAATTCAATCAGTTTAATTTTGTATTCTGTAAAAATTGCATTCTGCTGATCTGCAGTAACATACTGGGCGAATCACCTCAGAAATGAGATTCCTTTCTGTTAATTCATCTGTTACCGGAGCTCTGAAGCAGATCATCCAGTGTTTGAACAGTGGGCAGAGCTGCTGTCTGGATAAGATGGATGAACTGAGGTGGCGTGTTGCATAAGGTCTGGTCAACAGTGTGCACTTCTTAGATATTTGACGGCAGTCCATCTGTATGTGACCACCACAGACAACTGAGAGATGCCTTTCTGCCATAATATTTACCCTGCAAATGTTTTGGTTTCCATATTTGTAACTGATAGAAAATCCCTTTACATTAAAGATTTACTTTAAAACAAGTAAATTAAATATAAAATAGCTAAATTTGTCCTTTTGTTGTGCCTGGCAGTTTTATTATTTATTTTTCTTTAAAGCTACAGCGGTGAAATGGTATATGACCATCCAGTGAATAATAGTTTCTGTTCCTCTCAATTCTGATTTTGTTTTAACTCCTACGGTGGCCGATTTAGTCCAAGATTAACATGGCAATCTCCCTCTTCATATTTGACACGGTGCCATCGAGTGTTAAAATGCAAATGGCGAAGCTTGAATTTATGGGTATGACCCATAAACACCAGGATGAATTAGAGTGGAGACTACGAGCCAGGCCTTCTCATCCAACCTTAGTGCCTGACCTCACAAATGCCCTTCTAGAAGAATGGTACAAAATTCCCATAAACACACTCCTAAACCTTATGGAAAGCCTTTCCCAGAAGAGTTGATGCCGTTATAGACACCAAAAGGTGGGCCAACTCATAACCTAGTGATTAATTATGGGATGTCGTTAAAGTTCACTTGCATTTAAAGGCAGGTGTCCTAAAACTTTTGGCAGTATAGTGTATAAATAGTTTTCTATTTTTATATTGTATTTCTCTGTTCATTTTTTCATCAGTGAAAGGAATAAATATTTGCTAAAACTTATTCTATTTCCAGGGCACTTTCGCCCATTTGGTATGAAACCAAAGAACAGAAGAGCGACTGAACAAACATGAGGGCTAATATTGGGTTGCGCACATCCCTATTTCCCGAGCACTCTCTGCGGGGCCGGACAAAAGGCCCACAGTAATATGAGCCTGCGGAGTGCAGGTCTCTTTGCCTCAGATGCATGAATGAGTTCCTTTAGAGAGTGAGGCTGGAGCGAACACCTCACAGCAACACATAGTGCTGAGTGAGATAAAAAACACACACTCTCACACACATAATCCTCCTCGGGCTCTCACTTGAACAATGAACATTAGACCTACAACACTGCCAACACTTGCTGCTCAGCAGCTGTGCCCATCTGATTCAGTCGCTCAAAAGAAAATGCTGCATATCCTACTTTAATATGAAACCAAAGCTTTGTCCGAGCAGCTACTTTACTGAAACAAATACTTGTTGCTGTTGTAGCCACTGTTCAAATCAACACCATCTATTGATCCAGTTTCTCATATACACTTTGCAAAAACAGGCACTGAAAGAGAATAGCGCAGCTTTTGTCCCCAGTGTGGGAAATTTCTGCTGATTTCTCCAAACCCCAGAACCAGGTTAGAGCTCTATAGACAATTTGTCAACAAACTCTTTGTACATGAACACCTGGTTTGTGCATGTTTAGACATTCAAATCAGTGTTTATTACAGTACAGTACACTACAGTACAATGTACTGGCCTGAAGAAGACAGTATGACAGTTTTGCCTCAGGACGGTGGGTGGCATTTTTTTTGACAAACTCTTCTATGACAAGCATGTTTTTAAAAATAACTGTGATTATTTTCTAAGGCATAAAGTTAAAAATGTCAGGGATACAACTGTCCTGATATCATAATAGAAAAAAAGACTAAATAATAATAATCATTTAAAAAAGAAAAAGCATTTTGCCATAATCTTAACAATTTCTTTACAAAAAAAGTTAAACCCTTTAGTTAAAATTACAAATATATATTTTTATAAAAAGGTGAAACATTACAGTAATATTGTGAAACATTATTACAATTTAAAATAATGGATTTCTATTTTAATATACTTTAAAATATAACTTATTTCTGTGATGCAAAGCTGAATTACTCAATTATTATTCTGCTTATGCTGAAATTATTCCAATATGCTGATTTATTATCAACAGTACTGCTGCATTTTTTTATATAACCCCTGATACTTTTTCAGAATTATTTGATGAATAAAACATTCAAAAGAACAGTATTTATTTAAAATATAAATATTTTGTAACATTATACACTACCGTTCAAATATTTGCGGTCAGTTGTTTTTGAAATGTTTTTATCTTTTTTAAAGAAATGAATACTTTTATTCAGCAAGGATGTGTTAAACTATTATTTTAAATCGTAATAACGTTTCACAATATTAGTTTTTTCCTCTGTATATTGATCAAATAAATGCAGACACTTGATGACCATAAGTGACTTCTTTCAAAAAACATAAAAATAATAATGTTTCCCAACTTTTGACCAGAATATATATACAGACACATTTTCAACAGTTGCACTAAAAGACATTTTTAGGGTCTATACATTTTAACTTTTTTTCAAACCATATGATGCCAAAATGTACTAAAAAAGGTTTTTAAATAATTTTCCGTTTATTCATCTTGGACACTTATTTGTTTTTGACACAAGTCTCCTTTGCAAAAGTCAAAACATTACATAAAAATTGTGGGAAAAGTCTTACAAAAAATATGGAATTTCTTTTTAGCTAGGGTGTTACATAATATATTTATATAAAACCCCAAAGCAAGAAGATAAAATGTTGAGGCACATATCCACTTGTGGGTTGAAATCAGACAACCGTGACACTCCAATAATTCACCTTTTGAAAAGAAACCAAGGTTTTTGCAAATCTCCATCAAATCTGTCTGTGCTCACTTACAATCCCACATGACCAATATCACACCTTGATCTAAGACATCTGCACACATTCCTGCAGCTCGCTCCCAAATGGAAGTGTTTGAAAGGAACGAATTGATCAAAACAGGAGACCCATATGCTCTTAAACGCTGCATAACATGAAAATGTGAATGCTGGGAATGTTATCAGCATTCAAGTCCACTGCTGATCCAGGGTACCTTCACTTGCAAAGCGTTGCTTATCATCACCCCCAGCATCCAAGCATCTATCCAAACATAGCCAATCTAAACAGTTAATCTCTGCTCTGTCTAATATCACACACCTGCGGTAGATAAAACAGAATGTGGGAGGACATACATTTTTTCTTTAAAAAAAGAAAAGAAAAGAACATTTGGATATTTTTGCTAAACCTGGATCAATTTACTTAAATCAACCTGGCTTTAAAAACATTGATCTTTGACAGCAAATTATTTAAATATTACAAGGTTACTGCACGTTTGACATATATATGTTAACTATTAACCTGCCCTCAGTATGATTTTTTTGTGTCGTTAATTTGGGTTTATTGCTAAATAATTTGTGTCTTGCTATGATATTTATCACAGAGAACAAAAAGATAACTGCTGATCGCACGTTACACAACCGCCACAAACCACAGATAAAACCCTTTCACACAGAGATCAGCTGTGTATTTTTTTGCAGATTTTCCAAAGCCTGTGATTAAAGAGCTAATTACCAGCATTCCTTGTAGGCTACTGTTAAGAAAGCAGCACAAACACTAGACACCTTATTCCAAGTATTGAGCTGCTGCACTTTTTAATGCTTTACACAGATATTTTAAAGGCACAATATGTAATGTTTCAGCATTAAAAATATAAAAGATCACTATATCTATGTTATATATTTTTTAAAGTTGTGTGTTTACATTATCCCGACAGTTCCAATTAACTTCTAAATCCAGAGAAATTAATAATTTAATTCGAAGACACGGACCGTGTCTTTATTTCCATTATGTCGCCCGTCTTTCACGTCATATCCACGTTTGCGTCTTGCTTCCTGCGGAACCGCCAAACTCAAAGAGGAACACTGACAGTATAAGGGGAACACCCGTATAAAAAAGTCTGTATGATAATGGATTATGACTACTCTTTGCCTGTACGTTTTGCCAGCTCAACAAAGCGCAAACGTACAGGTGAAAAAAATGACCCGAGAAGATTTTGGGACAGTAGAAGAAGCAAGAGACGTGTAAACCTTGGAGAAGCCTTTGAAAGATGGCGAAATCTTCGTGACAAGCTCGGACTGCAGAGAGATGCTGATCTTGCTCGCGTTTTAATAAACAGGTCATTTAAGTAACCATTCAGCAAACATAATAATCATATAATCATAACATGCTATATGTTTGCATATTGCATAGCGATCTTGACCACATTGAGACGCGTTTAGCTGAATACGTATACATTTTGTATTGTATCGGCTTTTCAAACAGGCGGATCCTGTGTTTTTGGAGACTGAAACAGCTATTTTTTTTTAAACTGATTCAAAAGTATATTTCTATCCGTATATTTGGTGACACGATGATGATGTCATGTGTAAAACGCAGATGGACTAGCTATTATTGGTTTTATATGTAGCTGGAGAAAGTAACGTTAGCTTCATAAGGTAATATGCCACTATCTTGGTCAATTAATATAAGGTGACCGTCACTTTTATCATATGTTAATACTAGCTACATATAATATTGATTTAATAATGATCTACTTATTCATATATCTCTGAGTTCCAAAATAAATGTTTATTAGAATGATTGATGAACGTGGGGAGCGACACAGCGCGTGTTCCAATGAACAACGTATTACTGGTGCTGGTTCTCTCATTTACTATGTTTTATGTTGGTAATGATAAACTAAATTGAAATGTATTTCCTTAGTGAACAGCTGATATACAGAATGTTCGACAATCGCGGATACCATGTCAACATATCTATAATTTGAGTAACTCAAATTATGATGCGCGGTTAATATGTCAACATAGCCTACCAACTTATATTTATAGCGAACGCCCGCACAACATTCTGACTCACACATTAGCTAACGTTACTGATAAGTTTGTTAAGTAACGGTAGCTCGCTGCTATTTCATTAGATTGACATTACATAAAGTGAAAAGCCGTAACTAAACTTAACAATAATAGAGTAATATAACAATTACCTTGTCAGTGAACATGTTTTCTGCTGGAGATTCCAGATTCGCTGGTTAACAGTGACAATGACAACAACTCCCATGAGCCCACGCACTTTCCCGACGTCATCAAAGTACGTCAGCTGTTATTATTTTGAATGAGTGACCCCTAGTGGCCAAAACTTGCATACTGCACGTTTAATGCTTAATCTGGTGTAAAAAAACAAAACAGCATTTTGCTCTGGTTTGTTGTCAATATGCATATTTATTTAATCACTTATCTATTATAATAACTATCATTAATAATATTAATTATTAGGGCCGGGATTTTGACACGTTAAAGTCTCGTAATGAATTAATCTTAATTAACTGCCATGTGATTGGTTGATTAGATAATTGCATTAATGAGAAATTGAACAGGTGTTCCTAACAATCCTTTAGGTGAGTGTATATACATACATATGTATGGGTCGGTGGCGCTGCTCTGTAGCGACCCGGGCGCGTGCTGTCGTTGCTTGTAGTCTACGTGTTTTAAGCGTTTGGTGTTTTGTTTTAATTTGTGTCTTAAGTGCTTTTGTGCTTGACCAAAATGGCATTGGGCCTCCACATTATACTTCAAGTCCTGATTTTTATCAGTGATTACTTAATTTCCCGCTCTGCGACAATCGTGCTGTGGGAACATGAGCTAAGCCGTGGTTACTCCAGAGAGACTTTGCTGTCCCTCCGACCACTTCAATCAACACCACCGAACAACCTGCCAGCGGCCATCCGAGCAACACATACCGGCACGCGGCTTAAACGCAAGCGAGGAAGACGGGGAGGCGTCAGGGAACGGCTCCGCCGGCGAATCAACAAACCACCGCTGCCGTCAATAATCCTCAGCAATGTGCGATCGCTGACACCAAAGATGGATGAACTTCGTATCAACCAGAGGAGCTGTTTCGAGTACCGGGAATCTAACCTTATGGTGTTCACCGAGACGTGGCTTCATCAGGGAGTCCCGGACTCTTTGCTCAACTTGGATGGTTACTCACTGGTGCGAGCCGACCGCTCCGACACGTCCGGGAAAAGGAAAGGAGGAGGAATCTGCATGTACGTGAGTGACAAATGGTGTAAACAATACACAGTGAGAGAGACTATATGCAGCCCTGATGTCGAACTGCTTTGCGTATCTATGAGACCTCATTACTTACCAAGGGAGTTTGGCAATATTATTATAGCCGCTGTTTATGTCCCACCTAGCGCCAACGCAGGCAGAGCCGCCGCGCACATAGCAGAGTGCGCACATGAACAGTTACAACGCTCGCCTGGGGCGCCTATCTTTTTCTTGGGCGATTATAATCACTGCAAACTGGAGAGTGCACTGCCAGGCTTTCAACAATATGTAAAATGTAACACGAGAAATAACAGGATCTTAGATAAATGTTATGGAAATATAAGGGGGGCATATTCAGTCAAGCCCAAACCCCCAATCTCCAACTCAGACCATGACACATTACATTTTATACCGTCTTACAAATCTGTTTTCAAATCAAGCAAACCCGAACATAGATCTGTTTATGTGTGGTCAGATGATGCAATTGAAACACTAAAGGGGTGCTTCATGTGTACAGATTGGTCGATTTTTCATTCCTTAGAGCTTGATGAGGCTACTAGTACTATAACAGACTACATAGGGTTTTGTGTTGATAATGTAGTGGCCAGGAAGGATATAGTAGTGTACCCCAACAACAAACCCTATATTACAAAAGAAATTAAAGACTGCATAAATAGGAAAAAGCAAGCCTTTAGAAACAAGGATAGAGCGGGATTGTCAGTGGTCCAAAAAGAACTTAAACAACTCCTCAATAATGCGAGAGAAAAACATAGGCAAACGATGGAACAAAACTTGCAAACATTAAATACCAAAAAACTCTGGCACACAATGAAATCTGTGACTAATATGAACCCTGCAAAACAACATATCATTACACTGGACGATCAACATAAATCAAATGAGCTGAATGATTTCTTCCTGCGATTTGACTCTAAAAACTTTGCTCAGGAATGTGACAGTGTTTTGCAGTCCCTGCCAGCTATTGACTCTACCTGTTACCTGGAGGTGGACCCATGTAGCATCAAACGACTTTTCAGCAAAGTACATACGGGCACGGCCACAGGCCCTGATGGCCTACCAGCCTTTCTGCTCAAAAGCTGTGCAGAAGAACTATCAATGGCTTGGTGCCCTATTTTCCAGCAGTCGTTGGCTACTCATACTGTCCCAACTCTGTGGAAGAAATCAATTATAACTCCATTGCCTAAAAAAACAGGCGCCTCAGAAAATAAAGATTTTCGTCCTATAGCTCTAACCTCGACTGTAATGAAATGTTTTGAAAAATTCATTGTGTCTTTACTTATGAAGGATGTAGAGTCAAAACTAGATGTGTACCAGTTTGCCTATAAGCAAGAACGCAGCACTGATGACGCAATTCTATGCATCTCTCACTTTATTTCTAAACACCTCGAAAACATAAACGCTTATGCTAGAATCTTGTTTGTCGACTTTAGTTCAGCTTTTAACACAGTCCAAACTCATGTGCTTTTAGAGAAGCTTAAAAACATGAACGTTAATACTATCTTAATTAAATGGTTTTATTCTTTTTTAAACAACAGGGCACAGCAAGTGAGGGTCAACAGGACACTATCGGAGGTCAAATACTGTAACACAGGAGTTCCTCAAGGTTGTGTAGTGTCACCAATACTGTTTACATTGTACACCAATGACTGTAGGAAATTTCACGTTAACAACTATATAATGAAATTTGCAGATGATACCGCGATCTTGAGCCTTTTATACAAGGATGTAGACTCCTCTATGTTCCAAGATGAAATAGATACATTCGTTAAATGGTGTGACAGAAATTATCTATTTTTAAACATTCATAAAACAAAGGAGATGGTCTTTGACCCGAGGAAAGTTACAGACCACAAGCCAGTGGTCATTAAAAACCAGGAACTAACTCAGGTGTCCTCATACAAATACTTAGGTGTCCACATCGATAATCTTCTCTGCTAAAATACACATGTTGATAACCTGTGCAATAAACTGCAGCAGAGGCTTTATTTTCTGCGGCGATTAAGGTTGTATGGAGTGAGCAGTCAGATCATGATGATCTTCTACCGTGCAATATTGGAGAGTGTCATCAGATATGGAATTAGTGCTTGGTTTGGCAACTTAACACTAAAACTGAAAAACAAGCTTGCCAACATGCACAAAACGGCTATGAAAATTATAGGAAGGAGAGACTATGAGCCTATTCAGACCCTGTATGATCAGACAATTATGAAACAGGCTATGAAAATTAAATCTGATCTTAAACATCCCCTCTTCCTTGAATACGAAACCCTGCCATCAGGAAGAAGACTCCGTGTACCAAAATGTAAAACAAATCGCTTAAAATTATCATTTGTGCCAGCCTCCATTAAGCTGCTGAACAATGTAAAATAGAGCTGTGTCCAAAGGGAAAGAGGAAGAAAGGAAAATAAAGAAGTTTATCTATGATTCCGGTGCTATTAGGGCAACGTGCAATAAACATATAAGCACTTTAGTACATGCACTTTCATTCATGGACCTGAGTTGTCAATAATGTGTTTTTTTTTTTTTTTTTTTTAATGAATTACCTTTGCCTTATGCCCAAGCAGTATTTGTGTGATCTGTGATGTCTGTGGTGTTTTTTATGTTTGTGATGTTCTTTTAAGAAGCAACTATGCACTGTGCCCAAGCAGAATTTCCCCTCGGGGACAATAAAGTAACCAAACCAAACCAAACCACATTAGGGCCGGGACTTTAACGCATTAATTATGATTAATTACGCCAAAAATAAATAATTTTAACCACACTTATTTTTGCACCGCGGAACGTTTTTCAATGAATGAGTTTCGATGGACCGATTATACTGGAACACCAACTAGCGTAGGGCCCTATAAAATCTGTTTTATTTTTTCCCAAATTCCGTTTTTTCTGTTTTAATTTTTGCAGATTCCTTTTTTCCGTTAAAATGTTTGGCAATTCAGTTTTTTTTACCCTTTACTGTTATTTTGGTGAAAAAAGAGTGTGCTTTTAATGTTAATATAATAGAACATAAAAACAAAAAATAGGAATGACCTTAAATTTATTGAGGTAACAAACATCACTTTTACTTTTTAGGACAAATATGATGCAACATGCAACATAACACTGCACTTCAAGTACTTCAAATATTAATGGTTATTAGCTTTAAACTTTCCGGTAAAATACATTATAATAGTTTATATAAGTTAAAATGAAAGTGCTCCATTAGCTTTTTCTTTCAAGTAATTTTTTTTTAAAAAGAACTAAAAAAAAAAAATCTTAAGAATCATCTTTTACATACAGTACTATTAAGTAAAACATTTAAAGCTGAAAATTATCATTAAAAAATAACACATTTCACCATGAAATCATGTAGTGAATTGTTCTGTGTGCACTGTAAAAAATTCACCCGTATTTTTACGGTAAAGTACTGGCAGCTGTGGTTCCAGCCCTTTACCGCAATTTTACGGTTTCAAAAATGCTGTAATTTCACAGTAAAGTACAGGCAAGCTAGTTCCAGTAATTTACCGTAATTTTACGGTTTCCATAATGCTGTAATTTCACAGTAAAGTACTGGCAAGCTAGTTCCAGTAATTTACCGTAATTTTACGGTTTCCATAATGCTGTAATTTCACAGTAAAGTGCTGGCAGCTGTGGTTCCAGCCCTTTACCGTAATTGTACTGTTTCAATAATGCTGTAATTTCACAGCAAAGTACTGGCAGCTGTGGTTCCAGCCCTTTACCGTAATCTAACAGCTTTTAATTTGTATGGCTGTTCTGTAATTTCACAAAGTACTGGCAGCAATGGTTCCAACTACAATTCTACAGTATAAAATTTAATATAAATACTGTTTTCTATTTACTCTATTGTCTGATATCGATTAACATCCCTATGTACCATAATGTTTACAGACATTCCCAACAGACTTTTTACTCAATGGAAAAAATAAAGAAAAAGATTATGGTGTACATTATTTGCCATTTATTTAAAATAGGTTTTAACAATACATTCATTGCATTTTAAAATGTATTTTCTCTGTCTTTCTTTCCTTAAATACTGTTCTAGAGGAACCAGTAGGCAAAAACAGAAACCTTACAAAGAGGCAAAAAACCATAACTAAAAACAGCCAACATGTCACATCAGCAACCAGGCCAGAGAGGAATTCTAGGTCTGAGAGGAAATCATTGCGAATCAATGAATCAAAAACCCTTGATAGGGCAAAAAATACTGTCAAAACATCCCAAACCTGGTTTTAAAAGAGCTGGCCTGAGAGGAAGTCCAGATCTGAGAGGACATAATCAAGAGAACCAATTGGTGAAAAAACGTAGGAAGAGGCAAAAAACAGCCAACACGTCCCCCATCAGCTTTTGACAGATCTGGTCTTAGAGGAAATCCAGGTCTGAAAGGAAAGAAAATCAAGAAAATCTTAGTGGTAAAATAAAGCACATGGCAAAAACTAGTGAACTTTTAAAAGAGACATAAAATGATCATGTTAATGAACTAAACTAATCTTAAACAGCAATTGAGTGTGCAGTTTGTTTTGAATGTTTGTTACAGCATAGAGGAAAAACATAAAAAACAATCTTAACAGAAAGATTATGGGGTCAAGACAAGACCAGAAAGTTTAGCTGTGTGTAAAAGAAAGTGATTGTGTGTTTTCCAGTTAGCCGGATAGGAGTAAATTTATTTAGTAGATTTAGGAGTATATTATAATTGTGTATATGTAAAGACAGCTGTTAAGTTAAATGTGTACAAAAAAATTTACAGCAGAATAAGTACATTTGAGAGTACAGTGGGAAAAAAGCTGTAAACCCTCAACCTTTTGGAATTGGTTGGTTCTCTGCATTAGGTGATCATCAAATTTCATCTGATTTTTACCAGTCACAAGTATAGACAAACACAATTTCCTAAGAGGGATAGTTCACCCCAAAAATTATCATTTTCTTACCCCCATGCTATATATACACATGACAATCTTTTAAGTCCATACAATCACATTGATTGGCTGCCATTCTTTTGACACTTAAAAAACACAACAATCTTGACATTAATTCACAAGACCCAAGTGGATGAATCAATGTCCTCTGAAACCAAACGGTAGGTGTGTAATAAAAATATTAATATTTTTAACTCCCTTTATTTTTGTGTTAGAAAAACAAACAAAAAATGAAATGGTAAATAAACTATAAATCATTACTTCCAATCTACTGTCATAAGTGGGTTGTGAAGCTCATGCGAAATGTCGGTCATCTTTGCTTCTGTGTTACTTCTTGAACAAGCTTTCACAACGCACTTACATCACGTCACAATGTCCCTCTGATAAGTGCTCATATGACAGTAGACTGGAAGCAATGAGTTATTTAATTTAGCATGTTTAGGTTCTTTATTTTATTGCACAAACCTATCATTTGGCTTTAAAAGGCATTGATTTATCCACTGGAGTCATATCAATAACATTATATGGACTCAGAGATGGATTTGTTTCCTAAAAATCTAGTTTTGTTTTTGTTCATGATTCACTTGTTTGTTCTGAGCAGTTAAACTGTCCACTGTTCTTCAGAATAAAATCCTCCCCCTGGCACCCTTTATAATAGTTGAGTCCATCAGTAGTTCTCATTGTGAAAAGATGGGTCTTTAAATCATGCAGTCACTATTGTAAAGGGTTCAATTGTGCAGAATATGCTGGAAAACCAAAACTGTGCAGGACATGGTAGATTTTTCTGAAGAACATTGAGCAGGATAAAAAGCTCAGATCAAACAAGGCACTCATGTACAACCATCACAACACAAAAACAACATTTGTGGTTCATTGAGATAACAACAAGGTAGTCACTTACCAAATTAACATTTTTATTACACAGCCCCGAGAGTGTCTAATAGGATGTGTTGAGTAAAGTCATGAAAGATTATAACTGTTTGTGTAGCTAGCTTAAACACTTTGTTTTGTCTATGTGACTAATGAAGATCACATGAAATGTTAAGAACAATGCAGAAAATCATACAATTCCAAAGGGTTCAGATACTTTCTTACCACGGTAAAGGATTAGTTCATCGCAAAATGAAAATGTCCTGATAATTTACTCACCCCAATGCCATCCAAGATGTTCATGTCTTTCTTTCTTCAGTGGAAAAGAAATTAAGTGTTTTAAGGTAAACATTTCAGGATTTTTCTCCACACAACGGACTTCAATGGCATTTAGAATGTTGAAGTCCAAATAAATGCTGTTTCAAAGTGCTTCAAAGGGCTCTCCTCAATCCCAGCTGAGGAATAGAGTCTTATGTAGTGACTCAATGTGTCATTTTCTAAGAAAATTTAAATGTATATACTTTTTAACCACAATTGTTCATCTTGTGCTGGTCTGCAATGTGACAGGCATTACATCATCCCATTGGAAAGGTCAAAAGTACTTACCACCCCATTGTTTACTAGTATGGAGAAGGATTATCGTTCACATTTTATTGTATGTTGAATTACATATTTATGGTTTTGTTTTAGTTTATTGTTTAAAATGGTCATTTCGTGTGTATATCCTGGATGTCTAATGATGTCACGCGAGACCTTTCCGATGTGAGAACGTCATGCCTGGCACGGAGACCAGCACAATACGAACAATTGTGGTTAATAAGTATATACTATTTATTTTATTTTTTTAGAAAATGACAGATGGATTCCTTAGCTGGGAGTCATTTGAAGCACTTAAAAGTCCTTTGAAACATATTTATTTGGACTTCATTCTGGTTGCCATTGAAGTCCATTTTGTGGAGCAAAATTCTGATTTTTTTTCCCTCAAAAAACGTAATTTTTTTTTCCCCACTGAAGATAGAAAGACAGAAAGACTTGGATGGCATTGAGGTGAGTAAATTATCAGGAAATTTTTATTTTGGGATGAACTTATCCTTTAAGCGGTGTTGATTCTTTTAGGAAGCTGCACAAATGTGAGTGTCAGTGGGCATAAAGTTTAGTTACCTAGACGAAATTCCATTCGAAATCGATGAGGTTCCTTAGAGAAGCAACTTTGGGATTGACAGTGGCAGACTTCTTTTCCAGTCTTCTTTGAAACCGTCTTGCCTCTGCAGGTCTTAGAACCTCTTTCAGGGTTGATCCCAACACACACACACACACACACACACACACACACACACACACACACACACACACACACACACACACACACACACACTTTAAAATAGAAAACTTACAAAAATCTACCTTATCAATTTAAATATTGGATTAAATATACATTTGCTAAATTAAGGAACAATAAATGAAAATAAACAAATATAAAGGGTACTATAAAAGGGGACAAATACCTTTGAATTAATTCCAATGTGCCACATGCCTCCTCTGGATACTGAAAATTAAGACAGAACATTGTAAACATTATTCCAATTGCATTCAGAAATCGTGATTGTTTGCCCTTACAAACAACACGACCCTCTAGTCTAGGGTAATCATCCAGTGTTCAGTACAGTTATCTGCCCTCCCTGAAATTATTTTTTTCTTTAAATTATACACAACAGTTAAAACAAGTTTACACAAAAATATACATTGTCTGATAATTTACATGGCGTGAAACTCACCAATGATTAGGGATGCATACGGTGTCAGTAAAACTCCGTAACAAGTGATTGATTCCTAGAAAAAAAGAATACAATTATTATTTAATTTTTAACCAAGCAAAGAAATTCGACGTCAGAGCATGGAGAACATTGCATAGTGAAACCTCAGCTGTTGAAAACTATCTGTCTGCTAAAACGAGTGCATCAAGAATATCTGCCTCCTCTTTCAAAAACAACCTCTTTCACTTTTAATACTATGTACATGCGAATCTCACAAAAAAAGCACGTACTCGGACCACTAAATGAAAAAATATATAACGTTATATATAACGTTAAATATCTATTTTGCATTGGGAATTTTAGCTTTACATTATTTGCATGGAGACAGAACAAATTGACCACACAATTTTAATTGCTATCATGGTTCTGGATATTTCGAGTAGTTTTGTAATAATTCTCCATCTTATGTGCATGATATTAACGTTATGCGAATAACATTAATGCGATCTGGTTAGATTAACGTTAGCATCATGTAACATTAACTTACTAAACCAGAAATTCGAGATAAGGGTTAACGTTAATGTTACTACACAAGAAAGCCGAAATAATTTCTAAATGGTAACTTAACTTCAACCCAGCGAATTCGCAGTAAGTTAATACTTTACATCGGAGCTCAGAGAATATTCATTAGCAGGCGAAAGGCCTGATGCCGTTGAGAGCTCTGTCTGCAAAATGCGATTAGGGCTCAGTAACTTAGCACAGTCAAAAATAGCTTGTGAAAAAGGCGATTTTACAGGTTGGGAGCAACATAATAGAATAACTGCAAAGAAATAAACTCACCTTGAACATTGTCCTTCTTTAAAACCGCCTAGACAGAGGAGTGTTGCTGTTCTTTGACTGCGTCTGCTTTCTGTTTGAAAAAAAACCCGCGTTGAAGATGCCCCGCCCCCACCTGATATTTTTTACAGGCCAATACTGTTTTTTCCAGGAACAAGTGGATTTACACATAAATGCTGTAAATTTACTGCAAGTAATTAATTTATGGAACCTAGACTGTTAATTCAAAGGATTAAACTGTTTATTAAAATAACAGTATTTTACTGTTGGAAATCGCCTGTATTTTTACAGCAATTTTTTACAGTGTGTTTAACAAGAACCATTATGATATCCAGAGCTGTGAAAAATAAAAATACACAAAAACAACACTGCCTGAAGTTTTTTCCCCCAAATTCAAAGGCCCCTTTAAATTATTAAAACTAGATGCTTAATTTTGACTTTAAGGTTACTTATCATGTAAACTACCCATATACAGCATGTTAAATGCATGTTTGGAACAGAGGGGAAAACGGTCGCATTTGCAGCAGATATGCATTGCTGCCTAATGTGCCATTATAAATCAAAGCACGAGATGACAGGGGTCGAGCAGAACACCGGAAAATCTGACAGAAAGGACAATATTTGTCTGTGCAATACACGAGCCGCGGTTCAGGTGCGCGCACGACCAATGCTGCCTGAGCACAATGAGCGTACAGCTCCCAAAAGTTCAATTCAAAGTTCAATGCCAAGCGATATATTTTATTTAACAGAAGTTCCCTTTCAAAGCCTACAGCGAACGGCCGGTTTGAACTACAGCAGGAAGTGCAGGGATGTAATGACGTCACTAGAACCGTTTGTTGACTAACACTTCGCCCACAAAAACACGCAAAAAAGGGGGCGTGGTCTTGTTGCTCTCTCACGTGGAGAAGAGCGCGCATTCAGCGCTTGCATCTGCCCGTTATGGTAAGAGGCGGGACCTCTCCGGGCAAAGTGCGCTAAGCTGCTGTCCAATCACAACACGGGAAGCGCTGGCCCAATCAGAACTCGTTACGTATTTCTGAAGGAGGGACTTCATAGAACAAGGAAATCATCAGGCCGTTTTTAGGACAGGGGAAACAGTGCTGTACAGATAAGTAAATTGTGTAAAAAATACTGTTTTTTTACACCCAAAACGAACTCATGTTATATTGCACACTGTAAACAATCAGAGCTTCGAAAACACGCGAAGAATGGGACCTTTAAAAAACGAAAGGATGGAAGCGTCGACAAAAGCAGGGTTGTGTGCAAGCTATACAACAAGGAATTTGCGTATCACTGCAGCACATCGAGCCTCAAATATCGCAAATATGCTTTTGCTACATTTAATGGCAAACATTGCACTGGTCTGCTGGACTGAAATAAATAAACAATATTTTGTTGATTAAGCTTATGCATTCAGTCATTATTCAATGCTATACTAAAAAATTACTTGTAGTGATGTAAAAAATTACTCACTGTTCTCAGGTCAAATATTTATATGCAATTAAAATGCGATTAGAGAAGCCTCTAATTAATTAGATTAATTGTTTTAATCGAGTCCCGGCCCTATTAATTATTATTTTTAACTTTACTAGTATTTATTTATTATAATTCATACTAAAGAGAAGTATAAAGCTAATCATAGAAGCTCTTTGAAAGCCTCTGTATTGTTTTTGTGGGAACAGTCTAAAAAATGGAAAATGTCACTAGCTAAAAAATCTCAAAGGGGGAAAATTTCACTCGAGGGAAACAATCAAAACATTATGAGCCCAAACCAGTGGTATAAAACATTGAGTCTTATTTAAAGAGTGTGTTGGCTTGAGAAAACTGTAGAGTTGGCCAGCAATGACAAAGTCCAGGATACCCACCAGACAAATTTATTATAGAGCTTTGAACCACCATGAGGCTATCAGGAAAATACCTGCACAGAATACATTTAGTGAAACTAACTGAAAATACTTGCAACAAAAACTTTTACTTTTATTCTATAAAAGAAACCTAATTCTAGGTTCAAATAACCATCGATATTAGAAATAAATAATTCTGAAAACTGAAATAACAACTTAAAAACAAGACTTTAAGACTTCATGCTCTCAATTCACTGGAGAGCTTTTTTGACCTGTAATTTGACAGGTCGCTTGCACAGTAGATGCTGAAAATGAATGTAGTTCTGACATATACAAGTGTTTTCCAATGCCTCACCAGTTTACTTTCCATGTAGAAAGTTATTAGTGTCAAATGTGACAAACACTCCAGAATCACCTCATTTTGGGGCCCAAATGATTTGTCTTTTATAACTTGTATTTCTGATTGCTAAAACTGCAATTGATCGATCCAAAGGAATTACAGCCTAAACACCTTGAATGACCATAAACAGGCTCTAATCCTGGTATGTTGTTGAGCTGATGCAGTCAAGACTGGTGTTAGCTGGTTGTTTAATGTTTGGATTTGACTCTTGGACTAAGTTTGACAGTTGTTCAAGGACCAACAAAAGAAGCTGATCCAGGTACACAACCTAGGCAAAATCACGGACCCCATAATAGGTCAATCTAGAATCACTGGCAGCACAGCTGCATGCTAACAGAAACAACAGTAATTTACTTGAGTCTACTTGATCCGTGAGCCAGACAGCACAAATACACAATTGCATGCTTTCTATTTTTAAATCTGGTGTTATAAATTACATAAAAGCCCTCTAATTACACTGTTTCGAATATTTTAAGCGTTCCACTTTAGTAGCGCAGCTTTTGTAGAATTATCTGCACATGCATCTTAAAATTAAAGCGGGTTGGGTTTTTTTGTCTTGCCAACCACAACACGAAGTAAAAAAAAATTTGTCTTCTGCTCCTGTTGGAAGGTTTAAAGCTGTTTGCTGAACACTCTTAATAGGACATATGGCTTTAGTCAGATAAACAGTTATCAAACAGTTATCAGATAAAATGTTTTTTTTGATTTTGCATGTCTAAACTGTCAAAAAAATTAATAACCATTCACTTAACCTTGTTAATGTAAAGAAACTACTTTTCCGGGATACTGTATTTTAAAGATAATATTGTAAAACCCAAATAAGCTTTACAGATCTTTATTAGAAAGGGTTTAAACAGTGTTTTTCAAAATAAACCATAAACAATTATTGAACATGCACCTGTGGAACTGTCCTCAAGACACTAAGAGCTATATTTACTAAACAGGGCAAATTACTATGAGCAATTACAAAAAAGCACAGATTGGAGTGTAAAGTTCTGTGCGTGATCTGACGACCCTCAAATGAAACAACATTTACAAATCATTTCCATAATGACCAACGTAATCTGGTTTAAGACATGCTTTTTTGGGGGCGGAAAAAAAAATTACGCAAACATCAGGGGTGAACTCAGCTAAAATGGTGCATCAGGTACAATGGGCCAAATAAGGTTGTAGCATCTTATCTCTTAACATTTTTACAGCCAATCACAGTAACTGATCTTGCATTGTTACATCAACACTTGTTGACATGTAACAATAGTTTTGATTGGTCTGAGTTTTTTATGGTAGGCAGAGCAGAGTGTTACTGAAGCTTGTCAGAGAAATAGTAAGGTAAGTGAGCCTGACATAGTACATTTCATCCATCATAAATAAGGGTACTAAGCAATTATAAGTAAGCCTACCAACAAAGCAAAGGTTTATGAACAATGTTTTGAGATGCTCTTTCAGATAAAAAAGTTAAATTTAAAAATGAAACAGATATTTGTATGTAGAAATGGCTGGTTAAGCTAAAATGGGCTACAGTATTCATCTAAAATGGGCTGCATAGACACACACACTTTTACACATTTTTTTTTTGTCAAAGATGTTCAACAATCTTTAATCAAATCTTTAATTTAATCTTTAACAAAATGTTTGAAAAAGATTTGACAAGCATACATGCACACAAAAGACACTAATGCACAGAAACGTCTCGGTTATGTATGTAACCCTCGTTCCCTGAGGAGGGAACGGAGACGTAACGTCAGTGACTGACGAATGGGGGTTTCGCCTAGAAGCCAATCATCTTCGAGATCTTAGAAAGCGCCCAATGGCAGTGCCAATGCCATGGGCATGCGAAATTTGCGTGCGTAACTCCGCCTACCCACCTGGGTATATAAGGAAGTAGCTGGCATGAATCGCATTATGTTACCTGCTGAGGAGCCAAGACTGAACTCTCGGCCGTTCCAGCGGTACAGCGGAAGTGGCAGCGGGACGTTACGTCTCCGTTCCCTCCTCAGGGAACGAGGGTTACATACGTAACCGAGACGTTCCCTTTCGTTCAGTCACTCCGACGTAACGTCAGTGACTGACGAATGGGGGTCCCAATGCAATAACGCCACTCGGCTGTCTTCCAGTGCCCTGCGCAAGCGTGAGAACCCTGATGCCAGTTAGGACGGTCAAAGGCCTCTACTTAACGCAGGAATACCAAGGTACACTGGGAGGCATATTCCAGGAGGAGATATGCGGCAAGATGCCTGCCCATAGGGAGGACTTAGGAATACACGTATGACCCCGGGGGGCTGCATACGGAGATCACTGGGGTACCAGCCGCAGGTGGATTTTTAACCCCAGGGGGTGGCAAGGTTGCCAAGGGAATACACCAGCTCAGGGAGGCTTACGGTGGAAATACACATGTGGGGGTCGCCGGAGGGGAACCATGCACATGGGGCACCTGGCCGGACACGAGTGTCTGGGCTAAGGGCAGACTTACTGGCGTCGGCGTCGTCAGTGCTGGAGGAGCTCAGGGCTCTCGGGGAACTCACCTGAGAAGAATATCGCACGTATCCAGTCCGTGGAGTGGATTGGCGAGCAAGCGAAGACACCTGAGCCAATCCATTACCGGCCACTTGTAGAGGCGAGTACATAGTCGGATACAGGCTCCACTCGGAGGTTATAAAACCTGGCGAATGTGTTTGGTGTCGCCCAGCCTGCAGCTCTGCAGATGTCTGTCAGCGGAGCGCCATGTGCTAAAGCCCAAGAGGAAGCCACACTCCGGGTGGAATGGGCCCTGACCCCAAGGGGACATGGGCGTCCCTGCTGCTGGTAAGCCAAAACAATGTTGTCCACTATCCAGTGAGACAGCCTTTGCTTTGAGAGAGCCTTCCCTTTCAGCTTCCCACCATCACAGACAAAGACCTGGTCTGAGGTCCTGAAACACTGCGTCCTGTCTACGTAAGCGCGAAGGGCGCGTACTGGACAGAGCAATGCCAAGGCTGGGTCTGCCTCCTCCAAAGGCAGCGCTTGCAGGTTCACCACCTGGTCTCTAAACGGAGTGGTGGGAACCTTGGGCACATATCCAGGCCGGGGTCTCAGGAACACGTGAGAGTCAGCCGGCCCGAATTCCAGGCACGCTTCGTCAACCGAAAATGCCTGCAGGTCCCCTACCCTCTTGATGGAGGCCAATGCGGTCAGGAGCGCTGTCTTCATAGACAAGAACTTAACATCTACTGACCGCAAAGGCTCAAATGGGGCCCTCTGCAGAGCACTTAGAACTACTGAGAGGTCCCAAGAGGGTACGAGAGGAGCACGAGGAGGATGTAGTCTCCTCGCACCCCTCAGGAACCTGATGACCATGTCGTGCTTACTTACCGTTTTCCCGTCCAAGAGGTCATGGTAGGCGGCAATAGCGGCCACATAAACCTTCAGGGTGGATGGAGACAGCCTTCGGTCCAACCCTTCCTGGAGGAAAGAGAGCACAGACCCGATCGGGCACTTCCAGGGGTCTTCTTGGCGAGAAGAGCACCAATTGACGAAGAGGTTCCACTTCAACGCATAGGCCCGTCTCGTGGACTCGGCCCGAGCGGAAGTGATGGTAGCCACCACCGGAGGTGGTAGGGTACTCAAACCTGCCGCGTCCCGTCCAGGAGCCACACGTGGAGGTTCCAAGATCGGGACGCGGGTGTCACAGGGTGCCCCGTCTCTGAGAGAGTAGATCCTGTCTCAGAGGAATCGGCCAGGGAGGGGCTGTCGCAAGGAGAACTAGTTCTGGGAACCAGGTCCGGCCGTGCCAGTACGGGGCGACCAAGATGACCTGCTCCTTGTCCTCCCTGACCTTGCACAGAACACGTGCAAGAAGGCTCACTGGGGGAACGCATACTTGCGTAGGCCCTGCGGCCAGCTGTGCGCCAGTGCGTCCGTGCCGAGCGTGCCCTCGGTCAGGGAAAAGTACAGGCTGCAATGGGACGAGTCGTGGGAGGCAAACAGATCTACCTGTGCGTCCCCGAACTGATCCCAGATCAGCTGGACCGACTGGGGATGGAGTCTCCACTCCCCAGGGATAGGCTGAACCCGTGAGAGCTCGTCAGCTGCACGGTTCAGGATCCCCGGGATATGGACAGCACGAAGGGACCTCAGGCGCTTCTGACTCCATAAGATGAGATGGCGGGCGAGTTGAGACATGCGGCGGGAGCGTAGACCGCCCTGGTGGTTGATGTACGCTACTACGGCCGTGTTGTCTGATCTGACCAGAACGTGTTGGCCCTTCAACAACGCTAGGAAGCGGTGCAAGGCGAACCGAACTGCCAGCAACTCGAGGCAATTGATATGCAATGACCAAGAGCCGGCGGCTGCATGTCCATTGCACATGGCACCCCAACCCGTGGTGGACGCATCTGTTGACACAACAACATGCCGGGAAACTCGTTCTAAGGGCACACCTGCCCGTAGAAAGCTGAGGTTCGACCACTGGGTGAGTGTCTGTCTGCAGGCCTGAGTCACTGGGACCCGGAGCGTGCCAGACTGCCATGCCCATCTCAGGACTTGATCGCGAAGCCAGTGCTGAAGCGGTCTCATATGAAGCAATCCGAGCGGCGTCACCGCGGCTGCAGATGCCATATGCCCCAGGAGCCTCTGAAATAGTTTCAGTGGAACCGCACTCTTGCTCTCTATCTGCCTGAGGCAAGTCAGCAGTGACTGCGCGCGCAAGCCGGTAAGCTGCACGCACATGGCGACCGAGTCGATCTCCATACCGAGAAAAGAGATCCTCTGCACTGGGCAGAGTTTGCTCTTCTCCCAGTTGACCCGAAGGCCCAAACGAGCTAAGTGGTGGAGAACCAGGTCTCTGTGTTCGCACACCCGGTCCAAAGAGTGGCCCAGTATGAGCCAGTCGTCGAGATAGTTCAGGATGCGAACCCCTTGTTGCCTGAGTGGCGCAAGGGCTGCCTCGACAATCTTTGTGAAGACGCGAGGGGACAGAGCTAGCCCGAATGGTAGTACGGCATACTGATATGCCCGCCCTTCGAACGCAAACAGTAGGAACGGTCTGTGTCGCGGAAGGATGGACACATGGAAGTAAGCGTCCTTCAGGTCGATCGCTGCAAACCAATCGCATGGACGAACGCATTCGACAAGGCGTTTCGCAGTCAACATCCTGAACGGAAGCCTGTACAGGGATCGGTTCAGGACGCGAAGGTCCAGGATCGGTCGTAACCCACCAGATTTCTTCGGTACAATGAAGTAAGGGCTGTAGAAGCCGGACTTTATCTCGGTTGGAGGGACGAGCTCGACCGCACCCTTCGCCAGTAGGGTCGCGATCTCCGCACGCATGACTGGGGCATTGGACCCCACCATGGTGTACCGGACACCCCGGAAGCGGGGAGGAGCTCGCGCGAACTGAATTGCGTAGCCGAGCCGGATGGTCCGTGCGACCCAGCGGGACAGTCCCGGCAGCTGTAGCCACGCTCCCAGGGAGTGTACCAACGGGGTCACGCGGAGCACCGGCGACCCTCGGTGGGGCAGCGAGGCAGCGTTACCGGCTCGGACTCGGGTGGCGTAGCGGCCCGGTGTCGGGGCGGCGGTAACAGCTGCGCCCTGACAGAGGAGACCAGGGAAGGACTCGCGTTCCACTGGGGTCTGCTCTGAGAGGGGGCTGGCGACAGAGAGGGACGAGAGCGGCGTGGCCCGGGGGCGGCGCACACTGCCGTCACCGGTCTCTGGGTACTCAGGGATGGGTTAATCAGTTCTTTCTTGCAAAGGTTGCTGCTGACCCGTGGGCCAGCAGCTGGACAAAGGATTCTCCCCCGGCCTTCCACCGGGGAAAGGGGCGGACCTGCCACCGTCCCATGAAAGAACTGCCCATCCCAGAGCTGTCCGCGTCCGGAGCGCCGCTGGCCTTATTTTCAGCAGGCTGCGGGGCTGGCGCGGACTGGGCGGCTTCCTGCAGCGCCAGGGGTCGCAGGAAGTCGCCCTGGCGGCGAGGAGGCTGAGGCAACTGTGCCGGCGGCGCTTAGGTGCAGCAGCGGGCCGCCGGGGCAGATGGCCCCAGTCTGCCTCTGGGGACAGCCAAGAACTGTTGGGCGCAGTCCCTGACCGTGCCGCCGATAAGGCCGGCCTGGGATATGGGCGAGCTGAGGAGGCGGGCTCACTCAGCCGTCCCACATCGACCAAGTAAGGCCAGTTGTCTTTCCCGGACCACAGCTGTGGACATCTCCTGACCCAGGGGGCGTGTGGTCACCTATGCCGCGCTGGCGGGATCGGTGGCGGCACGTCTTTCTCGAGGCAGTGTTACCGGCCCGGACTCGGGTGGCATAGCGGCCCGGTGTCGAGGCACTGGTAACGACTGCGCCCTGACAGAGGAGACCAGGGAAGGACTCGCGTTCCACTGGGGTCTGCTCTGCGAGGGGGCTCGTACGCCCTGGATCAGCTCTGTCCTCGTGCATACGCATCGGGGCGGCAGCTTACCCCATAGCACTGCTGGACTACGCCACCGAAGTAGACGAGCCAGCAGGCTTGGGAGGGCGCTTAGGATAGCCTCACCGCGTCAAGTCAAAGCACTCAGTGGACACCGTAGTGTGCAACAGAGCACCTGACTGAGGGGGAGGGACCCCAGTGTACCCTTAGGCCGCGACCCCTCAAGGGCAGAGAAGGCGGAGGAGGTCACCAAACGGTCGCGGGAAGACCCGGAGATCTCCCGGACCGCGTGCACTCCTCATGCATCTCGGGAGCGAATGGCATTGGGGGCGGGGCCCGCAGCTGTCGGGTGCCACCCCCAAAAACCAATCGCCCAACCGCGAGCACTCGTGACAGGGTGGAGATTCACACCAGCCCGAGGCTCGCGGCTGCCCGAGATAACATGGCTGTCAACTCTAGGTCAGATTCTACAGTGCTACCACACCCGGAGGCGGAGCATAGCCGAATCGTCATCCCCAAAGGACTCTAGCCCACCTTGAGATGCGGCAAGTATGATCTGGAGTATGAACGAAACGAACGGGGCGTCAGCAGACGGTCCCGCTGCTTCAGTCCAACACTCACTGGAAGCGATGTGCAAGAGGGCGGGAGTGGCCCGAGGAATGATCGTCGGGGTTCTTAATACCACAGCACCGCCCTCAGGTCACCCTGGCCACCAGCCAAAGTACCACCTCTCTCGGAAATGGTAGATCGGGGTGTGGCAGAGGGGACTCTCTCTCTTTACAGAGATCATTGAGTCTCGACCACAACATCGCGATGGTCATGTTCCCACAGAGGGAACACAGCACATCCACAAACACTGTCCGAACGTGCTGGGCCCAAATACGTCGAGCAGTGAATGCGTCCCAAAGACAGCAACAGATATCGACCACACCCGGAAGTGCGCGGGCAACCCGTCTTGAAAAAGATGTGCCACACGCAAGCTCTTTTTGTGAGAGGAAGCTCTGCAGAGTGCCAAAGCGCCCAGGGAAAACACACACAGCTGTTGCAGATCACTGCACAGATCAGCAGGCAGGCAATGTGAGATCGCTGGAACGCGCCGTTACACCAACACCCTGGAGAACCGCTCGTCTCGAAGACTGAAGAGAGGACTTCAGAATTCAGGCTTGCCGGAGTGAAGAGATGCTCTTGGCTCCAAAGCAGAAACATGATGCGATTCATGCCAGCTACTTCCTTATATACCCAGGTGGGTAGGCGGAGTTACGCATGCAAATTTCGCATGCCCATGGCATTGGCACTGCCATTGGGCGCTTTCTAAGATCTCGAAGATGATTGGCTTCTAGGCGAAACCCCCATTCGTCAGTCACTGACGTTACGTCGGAGTGACTGAACGAAAGGGAACACAAACCTATACAACATGATCAGTTCATTTTTAATTGCATTTTTTTAATGAAATATTTGACTTTCTTTTTAATGAAATACTTTTATGGTGCTTTTGTGGCACACTGAAGAGAGTAGTGCCACTTTATTGTTAAAAATAAAATGATTTTAGACAAAATTATTTGTTTTTTTCTATTTTTATATTGGCTCATTTTACCCCAACAGCTGACCCATTTTACCTGAATGTAATGCTGTGGCTCGAGAAGGTACCTGCTTATACTCTTACTCTCATCATTTTAAAACAATTATACTTTTTCACATTTAAAATGTATATACATATTTAAGAGACCCATGCTAATTTATAAAAATATCATTAGATATCATGCATAGCTTATTTGATGGTATTATAAGTAATTTACCAAAATGTGGCCCATTTTAGCTGACTTCACCCACTACATTAACAAAGGGCAAACCTTGGTAAATTACATTCTTGCATGATTCATTTAAATACTCTCCTCCCATACATTTTGCATCTGAAAGGGAAATTTATACGAATGCATACATGCAAAAATTAAAAGCCGCAAAAATTACTCTGTCCATGCCTTTTCAGCATGATTTGTTACTGCGTGTCTTCCTGTAAATCCTAGTAGTTTTTAACACCAAAAGAGGGTTTTGTGCTGCATGGCTTAAGCTAGTAAATCTGGCCCTAACAGTTTACAGGCGGTAAAAAGTTCACAGTTATAATAACTTAGGACAGTAAAGAGACCTTTCTTCTGAGTCTGACTATGACAAACACCAGAAGAACGATGCCCAGGGTCCCTGACCACCTGTGTGAACATGCCATATTCCTGCTGTTGGGAGACATGAGGTTTGCAGATGTGGCTAGAGCAATTATAAACTGCAATACACATAATATAATATACCTAAAACAGTGCTATAGGGAGACAGGAAGGACAGCTGATTGTCTTTGCGGTGCCAAAACATATGTAACCATATGTCCCCCCCAGAGACGTGTTCAAAGACCTTGCAAGTTCCTTAATGGAAAAGTGGAGTAACATCTTACAGCAAGAACTGGGAAATATGTTGCAGATTTGTCCATGAGGATGATATGCACTTGTACTTAAAGCAGCTGGTGCCACATTAGATACTGACTGCAACTAATAATACTGACCCCCACTTGTTCAGTTTGTTTTATTTACACATCAAGAAATTTGCTGACAAAAAAGCAAGTTGAAGGTCAGAGGATGTTTGAAAGTTTACATTACTTGTCTCATAAAAAAACGTACGACTTATTCCCATTGACATTTCCTGTTCACTTTCATTGGAAAGGCCACCTTGCTGATGTGCTGATGATAACAATTTTCATTTTGAATGAACTATAACCCCAACAGATCTATTTCATTCTGGACTCCTTTTCTTCACGTTGCTGTTTACATGCTGTGAAGCATGTTCAAAACATGAGTTTATTCAGATTACAGTCATCAGAAAATCCTGTGGCCTCTTCTGAGGTTGAATTTTGGTTCTTTACAGATCCCAAATTAAAATCATGGTTAGGTTTAGTGTGTGGTTAGGCTTAGGAAAAATGCACTTCTGGAACGTGAACAGAAATTGGTCAGTTGATGATTTGTCGCAATGGGAGTAAAACTTATCAAGGAAGAAAAAAAAGTAGCAGAACATCACTACAGTTAATCTTTCCCTTTACCACCCTGAAAGAGTTAAATATGTTGTCCAAGTATGCCTATGGTAAAATCTAAAATCTAATTAAATTATAGGATTAAATAATTGGCTAAGATCTCTGTTAGCAACAAAGCAGCCTGTGACAGCAACAATAGAGAGCACACAACAAGTCTAGCACTGACGTATAAGACATGTTCACTAAATGACAACTATAATGCACAGTCTGAGAACTGATTTAGAATGGAACTATTATTACTGGTTCCCAAAAGGAGCAGATGAAATTAGCAACAAAACATCAAGGAGGTTCTCAATTAAAGGGGAAAGGAAATGACAAAAACAGCCAGAATGCTGGAAAGCTCCGGTTCAGCTAAACACAGACTCTCTCTGTCAGTGTATTTTTTCCTCTAGCTTTCACACTTATTTATACTCAAATGCATGTGCAAGCCTTTCGAGGGAAGCCCTCAATGCCCTGGATGACTGGTGTAATGACAGTGTGGTTAGAGAACAGGCCAACACCACCAAACCACTTTAACAATAAAGCCAGTCAAATTTTGCTATTCAAAACATAATAAATAGTATAATAAATGCATTTAAGATTTAAGAATTGAAATACATTGAAAGATAACTATTGCCATCATTTATATCAAGATATTAAACCCAGGCCACAGAGTCACATCCCACTGTGGGCCTGACAAAGTGGCTAATAAACTGCTTCACAGGGAATAATGTTGATGTGATTGGGGAGGCTGCCACTCAATCTCATATCTCCTTATTAAGATTTACAAACACTTCCTGTTGGAACTGAGGGATTATTGCAAAGGTCAAGTCGCGATGGCATTGCAACAATAAAATCTGGTTGTAAATAATGAACAAACTGTACTGGTCAAGACTGATCAACTAGCAATTAAATAAACCTGGAAATCTACTAGAAACCAAGAGCATGTCTTCCACAATAAATAACAAATATTGTGCAATATAAGATATGAGCATGGGTGACAATTACATCATACGCAACCATATTCTTTGTCTTTTCTGCATAATTATAGTCAGCCAGTAAGAATGTGATTTTTGCATTATGAAGACTTTGTAAAGCCCAAGAAAGATAGACATTTCAAGAATTAGTCAATGCATTACATGACTAGAAGAGACGCTTCTTTGTTTTGCTCTTGGAAGTGAAAATGGCCCACAAAAACACTTAAGATCTCTACCACCAACCCTGGCTTGCAATGGAAAATCACAATTGAAAATCAGCCTCTATATGTTCATTGTTCCAAAAACATTCCTTATTTTGAATCTTGGCAACCAAGCCTTTTGGGAGCCACATCAATTGTGCCCAAACTCAATGTTATATAGAGCAGCCTGGAGTGAGGAGGGGCTCAGCTCTTTCCAGGGGACCCCAGTCAGCCGAATATTGGGTGAATACAGAAATAACTGATTTGACGGCTGATGAATGAGACTAATGAACCTGTGGATCATCCAATTATGGGCTTTTTAGGCCACAAAGGCCATGAAGTGCTACCAAGAGGAAAAGTAGAGGAATAGAGAGAGAGAGAGAGAGAGAGAACTTGTTGCCATACGAGTTTTAAAGATTCATGTTCATCCAAAACATCACATATGTTTGAGGCATTACATTATTTTTTTGTGGAAATAATAGCATATTCTAAATTCAAATAGTTGGGTTTCTCAACCAGTGATTAGCACCAATGTTGTAACTATAGAAAAGGAATACTTGGTGCATAAAAATTGAGTCAAACCCAGGTTGATTACAGCCAAACATTATTTCATCTTGTTCTTCAGCATGCTATTTTTTCTCTCTTTGCCATGAAGTAAGGCTAAACTGTTCCATTCTATAATCTGAGGGTCATATTTAGGTGACCACGATTATAGCCCTTACGATTCTGTATAAATAGCTGATTTTAAGCGGGAGGATTTTACATCGGCCACAAATTTCCCCTTTATTTAGTGAAGCTTCCGTCTTGTTTCTCGCTGACCCCGCCGTACAACCTTGCTGAATGGACAGTTTCAGTTGTGCTCTCCGGTAGTAACCACACTGCAAGATGGTGTGTAGTTTGGCATAAGCTAGCCTAGTTCCAACACACAAGACTATAAACGCTCCGTGAACTCCTGCAAAAACCAAAAACATTTCTCTCTAACATCAGAAACGATGATTGTGATACGTCTTATTGTGCAATCACACTAAACTAACTCTACTGTGTAAATTTTCTTGTACTTTGTGTACTTCAAAATATTTTTTGAAGATTTTGATAGCGTACTGTGGAAAAATAGATGGCACAGCAGAGATTTTTGATGTGGTTTCACCTTCCTGGAGCCTTCCCTGCTGATTTATACCATTCAGGTTTCTCACTCTGCCAACCAGCTAATTGTTTCAGGCTTCTGGTGATTGTCCATCAAGGCAAAAACAAAATAATGGAGAAAGTAATGATGCGTTCCAGGCAACCCGTAACTCCGTGTTTTTCCAACCTTCTACACATGAAAGTGCACTGAAACGGCAGTCAAACCCGTGACTTCCCACCCGAGAACTCGGGCTAGATCGATTTACTCGCAGTTACGAGCTCTGCCGTCACATAGCCCGCGAAACAACAATGGTATGGATGCTGTGTTTATGGAAGTCATACATTGCAAACCAAATTGTTTATTAAAATAAGGTATTGCGTTATTTATCCGCAAATGTTATGCATTATCAGCAGCTTTTCTAGCGTTATCTAGTTTTCAGTCTAATGAGTGCGAGAATAAATAAATACCAAATACATTTTCAAATATACAAATAGCATAAATAAAAGGTATAACAGCTTCTCTTGCCTTACACACCGTTTATATCCTCCGTTTCCCTCAAATAAGCAAGGCGCCGAGTAAGCCCCTTTAGCGATGGAAATGATTGTACATGAGAATAAGCCCTGTTTGATCTGCCATGATTTGTTTACATCTAGCTACCACAATTCCTTGCGTTCAGGCAGTTTGGCGTAACTTTGCCTGGAACTCTACAAAGTCATGAGTCGAAGAGTGGTTCGAAGTCGTAACTTACGGCCTGGAAAACCTGCCTGGGATGCAGCATTTGTCTCCATCTAGATGGTATTTGTATAGACAGAATGTAAAGACTAGTAAGGAAAGGTTTAGATCCTCATGCAAATAAATTGTCTGCACCCATATTACAGGCTCATGCCAGTCTGACATTTCATTATAAAATGCAGCTCAATGTTTTACTAAAAGCAGGGCAACACTCCAAGTCACGTTCTGTGGACAGTCCTCATGTTTATTTGGATACGAGGCAAATAATATAAAACAGAGAGCAAGGAACATACTGCAGTAACTTAGCCAACACAGTAATATAATAACGCAAAGTATACTGCTCAGTAACTCCCCATGGAGAAATTACCACAGTATTAAGAACTTAAATGTCGCAAATATCTTCAGGACAGCATGTAATATGCTGAAAGCACATTAACTGTAGCCGTACCTCCATCTCAGTCTTATTGAACACAATTGTTTGGACCAGTGCCACTTTGTATCAGCACGGCTAATGGTTGTGCTGCCTGTCGTAAATTATAAGGGCCCATTAGACCCCTGGTCCAGACTTTTACAAGGTTCCTTGCTGTCCTGACTTTTAATGAAGTGTAAATATTAAAACATAGAAAAGCTAATTTCTTGCAGGTTGATTCAACAGTAACTTCACATAAATTGCCTATTTGTCTTCACACACATTTATTATGATCCTCAAATGCCAATCTACAATCAAAGTGTCGAAGTGTGAAAAGACTTCTTACAGTAATTCAGGAGGTACATTAAGAGCATATTCTAGTCTAAATATGTCTGAATGATGGCAGAGAGGACACTAGGTTCTGGGTGGGTTTTATTTGATCCCTGGGAGAATGTGGCTGGTCTGCGATGTGCTTTATTCCAGAATGGAGGAAAGCTAGCTTATCTGGGAACGCCTGGCATTTCCTCTGGTCTGGGCTCCATCAGAAACATTTCTACAGAAGGGACGACTTTCACAAATAGCTTGCACTGGCAGACGCAAAAAAGTTCTGAGCAATTTTTCTAATAGGAACTGAAGGAACAGTATTGGCTTCCTGGTCAGGGAGACTTCTTAAACAATGTGTGAATGCTAAGGTGTTCTAATTAAATAATTCAATTATATAATTAAATAAATAAGGTTTAAATGTAATTGCACAAAGAAACTTGTTTGAGTACTTTTATCAACATACTAAGACAAACAAACTCCAAATATTCCCAATGAAAAAACAACTAAACCCACACTATCAATGAGCTTTGGGGGAAAACTGCTCAGATAAAACGGTCATTAGATATCAATGCAAAGCAGCAGCACAATTGAAGGATTAAATATGTAAATTGTGACTGGTTATAAGGATTCCGTATCATCTTTAGGACTCTGTTCATGTGTCAGCTCAATCTTTTTAGAGAGGAATCCCTTGCTATGGGGGAAGAATATCAGTCCCTTAGAGGGAAACACTAAATCTCAGGGCCTATAAAAATGTAAAGGCATGGTAAACCTTCTCCTCCATGACCTGAAGTTCCACCCACTGAAAGTATTTCACATTTTGTTTGCACCTGGTCTGTACTCTCTCCTTAAAATCTGATGCCTGGGTCTGGTCAGAAGGGACTGAGGAAGGGTGTGTGAACCCTGAATGACAGACAATGGCGTGAATGCATCAGCGGAAGATAGGTTTATATAGCAAAAGTCTCACATGCCTTGTATAAGAGCCTAACATGTTTAATAGTCCATACAAAAAATACAAAAAAACATAAGAATCTATCACCATCTCTTTTTTACAGACTGACAGGCAAATAGATATATTTAATCTGAAGTAAGGCCAGAAGCCACTTAATGTAGGTTACTATAAAACTGAACATGGCTTAACCATGTCTGTAAATTATAGGTTTCACTTTCCCATCTTTGAAGCATCTGATATTTAAAGTTCTTTAGAGCAGGCATATCATTTGTCCATGGGTGGCTGAGGGTTCATTTCCACAAAAACAGATACAAGAAAGAGAAAATCTTACATTTGTCATCATCTACTCAGCATCATGTCATTCCAAACCAGTGTGACATTCGGGATTTTGCACATACCAGCCACTCATCTCAATAAGAATGAGGACTGGGCTGTCATGCAAAATGACAAAAAATAAAACAAAAGTATCATGAAAGTAATTCATACAATTTGTGTCACATTTCAAGTCTTCCGAAGCAAGACAATAAGAACAGACTAAGATTTAAGCCATTATTCACTGATAAATTTGCTCTCCAACCAGACTATTACAGTAAACCAAGAACTTTAACAATGCAATTTGAGAATGAATCAGTCAGATCGATTTCACGAACTGGATCATCCAAGTCACAAAACATTGTTCATTTATCAGACATCACCTATTCTCTAATCAGTGCACCAAGGAGAGAGCTAGAACAGATATGAAGATATTAAGGGGAAAAGGATTTACATTTAAATCAGTTCCTTACAATAACAACAACAAAAACTATATGGCTTCAGAAGATGTTCAAAATAATTTGGACCACTTTTTATGTAATTTTTTTCTTTGTGGTTGACAAACGTATTTATTGTTTGGAAAGGAGTAGCCAGGACATTCTTCAAAAATGTACCTCCAGAGAAGAAATTAATTCAGACATCATGAGGGTGATTAAATGATGACATTTTCGGTTTTTGAATGAACTATCCTTTTAACCATCAACATTTCAGACAAAACATTGTTCTAAAGTCTGAAAAAGCCCCCCAAAAAGTGATTTGGCGGCCACAATAGTGTAATTATCAAGGGTGGTCTTACCGGGTTTGCTGCATGGAGAACTTGTGCACTGAGGTTCACCTCAGGCTGGAGTCTGGCAAAGGGGAAATAGATTCGGCATGAGCTGAATCTCAACATTGTACACCTCAAACTAAAAGAAAGCTGCTCTTTATGGCGCTTGCCACGTGGCGGAAGAGCAGCTGCCATGTATTAAGAACCTAGCAAGTTTAAGAATGCAGGAACTTAGAGTGAGCCAGACTGCACTGCCCATGCCTGACAGCTTGACAAGTGGTCGGCCAATCCTGTGGTCTGTGCACCTCTGCCTCAGTTCAGAACGGATGAGCAAAATAACTCAGAACAAATGACTGTCCAAATAACAAGGAGTAAAATTATTGTGCAGGCACTCCTGATTAACTTGATGAATAGGGATTTTTCTCAGGAACTATTTAAATAAAGCCAAAAATAATATCATGAATATTATGCCATCATTCTTGTGGCAGGCCTGTAAAAAAAAATCACAAAAAATTTACCCAAAGTAGCATTTTTCTCAGACACAATGTTGTTTTAATGACACACACAGCATATGAGATCCATAATTTCTTCCCTCCAAAAAATTAAAAAGTAATTCCTGGCAACAGATAAAATATCATCATAATTCAAAAAGACATTAATGAGACACAACAATGATTTACCTAAAAGAGTTTTGGTACAACCTAAAACTGATTTAGTGTCATCAGAAAGAATATCACATCCAGCATAACATAAAAAGTAAACCAGATAGCAGACAAAAACAACTCTTTCAAAAAAGGTCGACCTTTATCTCATCTTAGAAAACTGATAACAGACCTGCCATATCTGACTTGTGTATCTTTCAGAAAAATGACGAAATAAAATTCTGATGTGCTTGCCAAAAATTTGGGTCAGACTCAAATCTGAATAACATGCCATTCTTGATTATTTTTGCAGACACACATTTTTTCCCAAGTTCACTGCAAATTTCATTGATGAGCCATTACCTTTAACAGAGGAAATTAGATCAGAGGACATTGGAGGACCTTTGCATAACATTCACTCTGGCCACACATCAGGACATTCATGGTACTGAGGTGGATGTAAGTAGATGACTTCACTCCCACAGAAGCCATTAAAGCAATGGTAATAAAGATACGGTAGTTGCAGAGCCAGGTCTGCCTCAATGATATTTAAACCTTTTGGAAGTGATGTGGAGAGTGCTTCAAACTAAATGACTGCATACTTTTATGAGCAAGGGCAAGCGTCCCGATGTAACACAATGCTCCAAAAATTGCGAGAGAGACTGCGCTCACTAATACAAGCAAAACAGTTCACGTGGACTCTTGGAGAAACAAGCACTAACTTGTGACTAAAGCTTTTGGATCAAGTGAATGAATATTATTGGGGCTTTCTAATGTCGAGGTGGAAATTAAGGGTTTCAGACAGATTACTGATTCAAATTTGTCATAGACTGGGCTACAAACAAAGAGAAAGAACACTGTTGATGTGCCAAGTTAGGACTTGAGCATGAAGCAACAGCTGCTTAGACTTTAAAATTACTCTCACATATAACTTAATGTGAGTTTAGTTTAAACCAAAACTATTTTTCAAAAGACAGACAAAAATGTGTAACTTTATTAGATGTCAAATTATTAAAATGTTGATATGCTCAATGGTACAGTGAGGAAAATAAGTATTTGAACACCCAGCTATTTTGCAAGTTCTCCGACTTGGAAATCATGGAGGGGTCTGTAATTGTCATCGTATGTCCACTGTGAGAGACATAATCTATTAAAAAAAAAATCCAGAAATCACAATATATGATTTTTTAACTATTTATTTGTATGATACAGCTGCAAAGAAGTATTTGAACACCTGAGAAAATCAATGTTAATATTTGGTACAATAGCCTTTGTTTGCAATTACAGAGGTCAAACGTTTCCTGTAGTTTTTCACCAGGTTTGCACAGACTGCAGGAGGGATTTTGGCCCACTCCTCCAAACAGATCAGTCAGGTTTCTGGCCTGTCACTGAGAAACACGGAGTTTGAGCTCCCTCTAAAGATTCTCTATTGGGTTTAGGTCTGGAGACTGGCTAGGCCACGCCAGAACATTGACATGCTTCATACAGAGCCACTCCTTGGTTATCCTGGCTGTGTGCTTCGGGTCATTGTCATGTTGGAAGACCCAGCCTCGACTCATCTTCAATGCTTTAACTGAGGGAAGGAGGTTGTTTCCCAAAATCTCACAATACATGGCCCCGGTCATCCTCTCCTTAATACAGGGCAGTCACCCTGTCCCATGTGCAGAAAAACACCCCCAAAGCATGATGCTACCACCCCCATGCTTCACAGTAGGGATGGGATGGTTCTTGGGATGGTACTCGTCATTCTTCTTCCTACAAACACGTTTAGTGGAATTATGACCAAAAAGTTCTATTTTTGTCTCATCTGACCACATGACTTTCTCCCATGACTTCTCTGGATCATCCAAATGGTCATTGGCAAACTTAAGACAGGCCTGGACATGTGCTGGTTTAAGCAGGGGAACCTTCCATGCCATGTATAATTTCAAACCATGACGTCTTAGTGTATTACCAACAGTAACTTTGGAAACTGTGGTCCCAGCTCTTTTCAGGTCATTGACCAGCTCCTCCCGTTTAGTTCTGGGCTGATTTCTCAACTTTCTTAGGATCATTGAGACCCCACAAGGTGAGATCTTGCATGGAGCCCCAGTCCGAGGGAGATTGACAGTCATGTTTAGCTTCTTCCATTTTCTAATGATTGCTCCAACAGTGGACCTTTTTTCACCAAGCTGCTTGGCAATTTCCCCGTAGCCCTTTCCAGCCTTGTGGAGGTGTACAATTTTGTAGTGTCTATGGACAGCTCTTTGGTCTTGGCCATGTTAGTAGTTGGATTCTTACTGATTGTATGGGGTGGACAGGTGTCTTCATGCAGCTAACAACCCAACCTCAAACAGGTGCATCCAATTTAGGATAATAAATGGAGTGGAGGTGGACATTTTAAAGGCAGACTAACAGGTCTTTGAGGGTCAGAATTCTAGCTGATAGACAGGTGTTCAAATATTTAATGCAGCTGTATCATACAAATACATAGTTAAAAAATCATATATTGTGATTTCTGGAATTTTTCTTTTAGATTACATGTCCTTCTCAAAAAATTACCATATTTGATAAAAGTTAATTATTTTCCATAATGTAATGATAAAAATTAAACTTTCATATATTTTAGATTCATTGCACACCAACTGAAATATTTCAGGTCTTTTATAGTTTTAATACTGATTATTTTGGCATACAGCTTATGAAAACCCCAAATTCCTATCTCAAATTCCTACTGTTTTTATGTCGATGTCGTGTTTATTGCTAGCTGTGGTGAAAGCATTTTGGGAGAGAAATAACATTGCAAAGTTCACTCGTATTTATTCAGAGCTCTCAGATACAAACAAAATAAGCTTAATAAGCAAAATAACACTTCTTCAGCAATCTTTCCCCAGCACCGTTTCTCTCTGGCAGCTGCAGCTGCTCCAGCTCGTGCCGGACTAAACCATGCCCCCATCCGCACATTATCTAATTTTAAATGCAAAGATGTCAGCCAATCCCAACAGTGGGTGTTTTCACTGAAGACTCATAGCAGACACGCCTCTTGAAACAGAGCATTCTAAACAGAGGGCTAATATCAGTATAGAAAAAAATGCCTTTTATTTCTAAATTATGACATTTTTTGATGTAAAAATCATACTATCAATAAAAGTACACCCCAGGAAACATTATAAAACAATAAAACAACCCATGCCATGGGACCTTTAAGTCCAGACCGAACTGCCTAAGCTCAAATGTTGTGGGCAGGGAGTTCGGCTGGCATCCAGGCTAGTGTAATGTTGCTTTTTAAGCATGAAAAAGTTCTGCAAAGATACAATGCACAAAGTCCACTCCAAAGAGAGTTATTCTCTATTGTTTCTGAATTCCTAGCAGTTTCTGAAAACTTTGTAGCCTTAAGTTTTCTTCCTGGAATGAACATATCACAATACTCATCATTTAAATAATTCCTGCCCAAGGCAAATGCGTGCGTTTTACAAAGCAATTCATTAGTTTTGTTTAACTCCGAAACAATTTTCGAGTTGCATTGTGGTACAAATAGCTATAGGTAGCGCAAGCTGATTGCCGAGTGCAACCATTCTACATCATCGTAATCCTATACAGATACACAAAACGATGTGTATTTGCACTTGTCAAATGATTAAATTTCCAACGTGTTTTTGCTTTTGTGAATAATGTAGCCAATCACAGACATGTTTGTAGATTTTTACAACGCAATTATCCAATCACAGGTGTTGAATTTGGAATTCATTCACCGCTCGAGTGTTTTTCCAGGAGTTCAGTTAACACACTCGTCAATCCTCTGCAAGGGCAGACATTGTGAAAATAAGAGATTCATTGTATAGCAGCTTCACTGATTAATATAGCTGAACTTTGTGAGATTGCGTTTACTGAATGAGTGACAGCTTTTAGTGATTATAAAGGGAGTGCTCTTTGCAACATTGTCTAGGCGATATAATAATATTTTTTATTTGTATTAATAGGTGTACTATTTGTTTTCCATTCTTGACAAGCGGCCACATACACGCTTCATTACACTGACCCACCCGCATTTACATGCGGGATTCACTCAAAAAATTTGATGACTGATAGTTATAAATATTAGAAATAAAATGTCATAAAAATGTCAGGAAAACTTGATTCCTAACTGCATGTTATTATTAATGGATCACTGAATCTTTGGTAAGTTGTAAGGAACACTATATCAAGTCCAACCTTTAGTTTAAACTCATAATCGTTTGCTCTACTCACGTTTTCCACTATTAACTCCAGTCACACAGCAGCTCTTCTGCAACTCAGCCCCAGCTGAGGGGGCGTGTTCCAGCAGGAAAGTGACGTCGATGCATACCCTCTATTGTCTTCAACATAAACTGGACCACCATATATATATATATATATATATATATATATATATATATATATATATATATATATATATATATATATATATATATATATATATATATATATATATATATATATATGGTACAATGAGACTAAGTGGCGAACTGGGGTTGAAGGCGCATTTTACTTTACTCTCTTTTATACCACTATATGGCCCAAACTTCAGCTTTGCACTTTTCTTAAAGGGTTAGTTCACCCAAAAATGAAATTTATGTAATTAATGACTCACCCTAATGTTAATAATAATAGTAATAATTTGTTAGATTTATATAGCACTTTTCAAGGCACTCAAAGTGCTTTACATTGAAGGGGGGAAACAATCACCAATGTGCAGCATCCACCTGGAGGATGCGACGGCAGCTATATTGCGCCAGAACGCCCATCACACACCAGCTGTGTGGTGGAGAGTTTTAATGACTATTTACTTTAATGACTAATGTTGTTCGACATCCGTAAGACCTCTGTTCATCTCCGGAACACAGTTTAAGATTTTTTATATTTAGTCTGACAGCGTATCTAAGTGTAGGCGCAATACAGGTCATTCTCAAAAAATTAGCATATGTGATAAAGTTCATTATTTTCCATAATGTAATGATAAAAATTAAACTTTCATATATCTTAGATTCATTGCACTCCAACTGAAATATTTCAGGTCATTTATTGTTTTACTGATGTAATACTGATGATTTTGGCATACAAAAAATCTCAAAAAATTAGCATATAATTAAAAGGTTCTCTAAACGAGCTATTAACCTAATCATCTGAATCAACTAATTAACTCTAAACACCTGTAAAAGATTCCTGAGGCTTTTAAAAACTCCCAGCCTGGTTCATTACTCAAAACCGCAATCATGGGTAAGACTGCCGACCCGACCCTGTCCAGAAGGCCATCATTGACACCCTCAAGCGAGAGGGTAAGACACAGAAAGACATTTCTGAACGAATAGGCTGTTCCCAGAGTGCTGTATCAAGGCACCTCAGTGGGAAGTCTGTGGGAAGGAAAAAGTGTGGCAAAAAACGCTGCACAACGAGAAGAGGTGACCGGACCCTGAGGAAAATTGTGGAGAAGGACTCCAGGATTCCAGACCTTGGGGTAGAAATGCTCACAAGTCTCTGAGCTAGAGTCCAAGTCAAGTCTCAAGTCTCTGGGCTTGAGTCCAAGTCAAGTCTCAAGTCTCTGAGCTAGAGTCCAAGTCAAGTCTCAAGTCTCTTTATTATAATATATATTCTTATATATTATATATATTATATAGTCTCTTAAGTGTTGCATCACGTACGGCGACCCATCCAGGCTGTGTAGAACACTGCAAAGCTTTAGGAATTCAAAGCATGTAATATGTCATAGCGTTATCACAATATGCTCATTTTTTGAGAAGGACCTGTATACTGTCCATGTCCAGAAAGGGAATAAAAACATCATCAAAGTCGTCCGTGAGGGGCTGCCCACGTTTTATTTTGTGTTTGCAGGCAGTCGTCCGTGAGGGGCTGCCCGCGGTTTTACTTTTTTACTAATTTATTTGTGAATTAAAGTTTTGAAACGTAATTTTTTTTTAAAAATAAATAAATAAAAATAAAATAAAACGTGGGCAGCCCCTCACGGACAACTGCCCACAAACACATAATAACACGTAAAACAAAACTCAACATAAATCCAGGCCTGGTCCTCTCTCGTCTTCCGCTGCCTTCGTTCCTCCTTTTATGCTCCCGTCCCTTGGCCGCGAGACGAGACCGGTGTGTCACGCAGCTGGTACTCATTACCACTCGTCACCGGCCGCTCTCGCGGTCCCTCGCCACGCTGCTTGCCACACCACAGTATTATATCAGCTATTTAATTATTGTAAAGTGTAATAATCATCTCAGAAAAAAATTAATTATTCTGTCAGGTGCAGTTGAAGTAAATACTGCCTAGGACAATATACGCTGTCAAGATGAGAGGGTGTAGCCAGGCTATGTCTGTGTCATTATTCCAACATTATCTTCATAACTTCTTATGAAATAAAAAATGTACCCCTCAAAATAATTTTCTTTTATCCATTGTCAACATTATAGCTGAGCGCGGTGCTTTTAAATCTTTAACAAAGACTTATTTCTGGAATATTTCCAAAACCAAGGGTATTGAAAAGTGGGAGGGGGTACACTATAACTAAAATTTATATATTAACAAAAAATAAACTGAAAAGACAGGGTGAATAAATAGTCTACTTTTTGTGCAAAATGAGATATTGTCACAAATAATTACATCTATGCTGTTAAGTTCATCAAATCTGTCCAGATGTGACCCCTAAGTCATTTATAGAGCATCACAGTCATCAGAAAGTAATGGTTGGGTCCTCAGCGGGTGCTTCAGCTGAGGGCCCCAGGAGACAGACGCCACTGTGGCTTTCCTCCACACTCCTTTCTGCCAGACTGGCCCTTAGCAGCAGCACCCAATCCAAAATAGCACAAAAACCACCCACAAATACTGAGTGCGAGAGAGCTACACCACATTGACAGATGTTCCTCAATACAGCTTCTAAAGGCCTGTTCCCAGTTCAGTGTATGTGGTTAACCAGCCCAGTAGGGCCTCTGTCTGTTTACTAAAGAACTGCAATGGATAATTCACGATTTAAGCAATTTATTTGTTTTGTTACTCTTTGATGCTTTCAATTAAGACAACTTTAAGCTCAGCTTTCCCCATATCTCAAGTCTCTAAAATATCTCAATCTTTAAAAAAAACACACACAAAAAAACACAGTAACAATTCAAATACAGGAGGTTTAAACTGGTTCGTCAATCGTCAGCGACACAATGCGGTCTTGAGAAAATAGGGTTTTCATAAAAGCAGCAGATGTTCTTTCAATTGAGTGACGAAAAACTAGGGTCGCCAGTCAGCCAGAAGTCCAGATGACCATGAATCCACTTTATTACAACATGATCAGAGCCTGGAACTTCAAGACAGTCAGGGTTATTTGCTTAGATATGAAATGAGTTAGTGATGTCAAAGACTTGATCTTGGGGGGCTCTTCAAAGAGGAGAAGTATTACTTTCTGAACTTCTAGTGGTGCTGGAATGTATGGACTAAGAGCAAGGGCTTCTCTAGATTAAATCAAAACTACAAAATGTCTTCTAACAGGTTAAGCTGTTTTTGAAGAGTGAGACACACTGATGTCAGAACCCCTCAAGACAGAATAAAAATAACCCTCAACAGGTACATAACAGTAAATCTGCAGTTGTATTTTTGTAATCAGCCATGATTTACTTAGGCCCAATCCCATTTCTATCCCTTACCCCTACACTTTCTCTGTTATGCGCGTTCACGTGAAGGGGTGTCTCGGGGGAAGATAGCTCTTCAAATGAAGACTTTTCGGGACCAAACTTCAAACGAAGGGGTATAAGAAATTTCTGTGCATACACCAGCTACATGTAAGGCCCTATGATTTCCAAGAGGCGGAGAACATAGACGGAATCCAGTCATAAAAAAGGAATTTACTGTATAACAATAAATTTAACAGAATTTGGATGAATTAATAAAAAGCAGGCCAGTACACTTAACTCAAATCGCGATATAGACTATTGTCTGTGAACATTAGGGGTGTACGACCGTTAAAAATTGAGTAACCGAGTGTAACATTTTGCTCGGTTAAGTGGCGTCAATGACGTGCTTTGAATTTAGTTGTAATATATCTTTGCACCACTAGAGACCGTTAGAGCGCTCCCAGACATTTGTAATATCCACAAGAAGAAGTCATGACCAGCTTAGTTTCTAACATGAAGCGCGCAAAGAAAAGTACAGCTCGGGAGCACTTTAAAATTGAGAGTGACGGGGCTAAATGCAAGCATTGCAATGCAGTGCTTACCGCATTTTTCAAGCTATAAGTCGCTCCGGAGTATAAGTCGCATCAGTCAGAAAATGCGTCATGAAGAGGAAAATAACATAAGTCGCACTGGACGCATTAGGGCAGAAGCAGAGCGGGAGCCATGCGCGCTGTGCATAACGGAGCAGAAGAAAGAAAGTTTGAAGTGAGAAACTTGTGAGGGACTAGCGAAAAGCAGAGGTTACTTTAATTGTAATGAAGAAAACAAAAAAAGCTAATCGCGGACTGAAAGCAAGATGGCCAGAGCTGAAGGGACGAGTCCACGGATGCTTGAACTCTCTGCCGGGAGAGGCTCAAAAGCTGTGTGAATCATTCTCGGCTGCATATTTTACTACATGCCCTAACCATGCAGGCGCCCTCACGGCCACTTGCATTGCTCGTGAATTGGAGCGCATCTCATCCTAATTTAACGAAACTCAGCGTAGGCCTCACAGACATGAAATATATCTTAAGAAAGCTTGAAATGTCTTTTAACAATTTAAAACGAAAAGAAATAGGCTACTCTCTGATTATGTAATCCATGATGTGCATTTCTCTCTATAGGCGCGTTCACTACGGAGATGGCGGTCGTCAAATTAATAAACTAAAAATAATATCCCTGACGCACACTATGGTTAACCGAGTATTAACCGCTAAGGGCCTCGGTTAACGGTTAATGAAAAACTTGAAAACGTGCAGCCCTAGTGAACATTAAACCGTAAGAAGACCATTATGTATAATATATGTTCTGCGTGTCTCTGTGTGAACAAATGGTGTAGATGCGCAGTTTCATTTACCACACACACGTTTGTTTTTGTGAAATGTGGGGACATTCCATAGGCGTATTGGTTTTTATACCGTACAAACCGTATTTTCTATCCCCCTACACTGCCCCTGCCCCTAAACATACCCATCACAGGAAACATTCTGCATTTTTACTTTCTCAAAAAAACACATATGTCCTCATATTTCACCCTCTCCTTGTAATATCTATGGCATACCCATGTCATTATACACGTGTCATGATATTTCACAAAAACAAGAAGCACACATGATGCTTGCAGAGTTTACATCGTCTGCTACATCGTTAATGATGAAAAAGGTTTAAAAATCGTGATTGTTTGTATTGTTTTTCCTGCTGTTGAGCCACAGCCATTCACTAAATCAGTGTTTCCCAACCTTTTTTTCAGTCCTGGCACCCTTTGAAATTTTTCTAATTTTGTGAAACCCCCATACATATGCTATCTTAGGGGTGTAACAGTACAGATTGCTCACAGTTCGGTTTGTATCACGGTTTTAGGTTCACGGTTTCAGTACGGTTTGGTATTTGGTGGTGGTGGCTGAGGGGATTCCCCCCTTCTATATGTATAGAGTGTGCTGTGCTGTGTACGTGCTGTGAGACGTGCGCGAGCTCTTTTAGACGAGCGCACAGAGACAGCTTCTAACACTGCAGAGTTCTCATTCGCGTCTTCTGGCGAATATACTGGGTGATGATGGCGAAAATGACTGGTCATACGGCAGCACTTGCATGTATTGAACACAGTTTACAAAGATAGACCGTTTTGCCCACATTTTTCTTTTATTATCGCTGTTGTAGTGTAGCCTATCACTGAGGAACCAGCACGTGTATCCATCGACAGAACCATACATAAAGCATTATTTGTCAAGTTACAACCGATCCCACCACGCGCTGCGCGTAGTCGAGCAAAACACCCATAGCAATGCGTTATGACAACGACATTTCAGACTGACAGATACAAGATAAACGGCTTTTCTGCCATTTGTTACTGTTTTGTACAAGTTGTTATGTTAATTATAATTCAAATTCTGTTTTATTAGCCACAATATAGTAATGATGAATGTTGAGATTGGCACATTTGATTAACTTTCAAAAAGGGCAGGGGCTCAAACCCCCAAAGCCCTCCCCTCTGCAGTGCACTTGCCTGGTGTGTGTAACGTGTCCATGGTCCTGACTCCTGTCACAAAATGCGGCGATATCTCCGACAGGGCTTTAATAGTCTAACATTACAGTGAATGAGAGTATGAGCCGAAACGAACATGCAGGCCATAGTGTGACATCCGTGAACCATAGTGTAAACATAGATGACGTCACAGGTTTTTCTATAAAAGAAAGAACGTAGCCTTCGTTTGTAAGTAGGCCTAGGCAATTTATATATTACTTACTAAAATATAATTCATATTATTTTATTACTTTTTTATTAGTTGTTTGAAGAGTAAAAAAAGAAATTGGTCAGTCTTAAAGCAAATTTACAACCGGCAAGTCGGTCGGACTAAAAGGAAAAAAAATTAAAAATTTGAGTTGGCCCTAAATTGACAGGTTCGGTCGGGTTACGGCAAATAAGAATATTTTTAAGGATGGCCTTAGTTAGACCTTTAAATCAGGCTCACTGAGTCACTAATTCATTTAGTCACTCGTGGGGCAACTTTTTTTCTCTAAACTCGGTTGCAGCTCTGGACTGCATTTCTTGTATGCCTAAGTTAAAGGGTTAGCCTAGAAATCTAGACGCACCCTAGCGGCAGCAAATCTAATCTACCCGCGAGTGTCGTCTAGCAACTCTCATTACCCTTCTGAGCTGTAAACACCAAACTCTTGTCGGACCAATCACATCGTGTATAGAGTCGGTGGGCGGGGCCATAATGACGACGGCCAAGTTGCGTTTGCGTGCTTCTAGTAAACACAGAAACTGGCGAACGGCGGTCTTTCGAATCAGCTTCGACCGCGACTCTAGAAGACTTGGAGTTAAGCTTTTCTTTGAGCAAAGAACGGCACTGAAGTCATTCTTAAAAAGGGAAGATGTGTTCAGAGTTTTGCTGACCGGATACGGCGAATGTTTAATCTATCAATAATCTCTGTTTCACCTTCGTTGCTCTGGTTGGTTGTAGCGCTATCCTATCGCGTGCAGATGGAGTTTGAAAGACAACCGTTTATCCCGCCCCTCGGATTGAGCCCTGTCAATGGTGAGTTTCCAGACCAAACATCTTGATGTGGGTCTGGCTTGTCAGGCTATTAAAGGGTTAGTTCACCTAAAAATTAAAATGATGTCATTAATTACTTACCCTAATGTCATTCAACACCCGTAAGACCTCCGTTCATCTTTGAAACACAAATGAAGATATTTTTGTTGAAATCCGATGGCTCAGAAAGGCCTTCATTGTATTTCATAAAATGATTGTAGAGCCACTGTAGTGAGATGGACTTTTAAACACGTCTTTAGTGCCTTTTATGGGTCTTGAGAGAGGAAAGACTTTGGTGTCAATAACTGCGTTTCCATTCCAGATTTGCGGAAAAACTTTTGCGATATTACTTAAATGTCAATAAAAAACAATTGGCGAAATGACAGCGTTTCCATAGCCGCAGTTATGCTACTAAAACATATTATTTTCCTCTTGCGATAGGTAATTCCAAAATGATGGCACTTGGTTGGCAGTTTGTATATCCAATCCACTGCACTAGCCATTATTTTTATTGGAAGGAGACGTGTGTTATCCAAGCATTAATGGCAAGGAAAACCCCTTAGGTTACTTAAGCGGCACGGATATGAGTTGTGTGTGTGTGTGTGTGCGTGTGCGTATCAGATCTGTGTCAAGTTCTTCATGATAATGTGGCATTTCTGTGTTTAGAATCCAGTTTTCCTGTAATTCTATTGTCTTTTATGAGTTGAATAAAGAACTCTGTCTCGTCTTCTCCCCAAACAAACCGTCATCTGTAAAGAATGATCGACTTTTACACACGCCAGATTGACGCATATAGAGAAGAGCGAAATGTTTGAGTTTGCATGGTTTTTTTAAACCACTTTCGTTATTTTGGCTAGAAATTTTGTTTATTGGAAATTTGAACTAAATTTAGGAATGCTTTTGAAAAGAAAATTTGCCATTTAATGATCAAAATAATTTTTTTAAATGAAGATAGCGTTTGGAGTGAGTGCATGCAAAATAATTTGTTCCCTGAGTCCACAAATAAAAGTAGACAGTTTATAGTTTATAATTATGTCTTGAACGTATCTGTATAGCTAAAAATGACAGAGTATTGCAAGTTGTTTCTGCTATCTTAAAGGAAGAAGGAAAAAAAGAAAAAAACGTTGCCGCCTTGATCGGCTGTGGCTTAAAGAAAACATAGCCTAACTATGAAACTTACACAATTAGTGGACAAAATAATATATAGGCCCTGTGTTGCAGCAATGTGTCACCGCACCAGGTGACCTGTAAATGCAAAAAAAACATTTCCAAAGCAGTTTCGCGAAAATGTCCTCTTTTGAATTGCCTGAAAAACCACCTCATGAGAGCATAAAAACTTTTTTGCGATATATGGGAGTTTTTGCGAAATTGCCGCAGTTTTCATTGGGTGTATTTTCAATTCTCAATTTCAATTTGCGCAATTTGAAGGGTAATGGAAACGCGGCTACTGAAAGCCTTTCTGAGCCATCAGATTTCAACAAAAATATCTTAATTTGTGTTCCGAAGATGAACGGAGGTCTTATGGGCGTCCAACGACATTAGGGTAAGTAATTATTGACAGAATTTTCATTTTTGGGTGAACTAATCCTTTAATTGTAAAGACCACTGGTGCATATGGTCTATTTAGTCCTATGACAATCTACTTAGTCCTATGATGCTTTTAAGAAACACAGCCCACAGCTGCTACAGAGTTCACAGTTGACTTCCATCCTCACTGAACTTTAAGATATTTTCAAGTATGTCCAATTCAAAATGAACTGGGAATCATTATTGCAATGTATAATTTAGGCTTGCAAGATTTACATTAGTCTATATGTTTTGTTGTAGTAAATATTAATGCCATACATAAATTAATTATTATATTCTAAAAACATTCAAATATTTAAAATAAATATATAATGGTTATTGTTTAACATATTAGGTCTGTTGTAAAGTTGAATTGATGGGAATCGTTGAATCGTTTTTTTTGTTTTTGTTTTTGGCAGAAATGCCGAAACCATGACATTTTACTTTTTTGACCCCCAAAGAGGAAGAAAAATTTGTTAGATTTGCACTGTCCCAGGTTCAGTTTTTTGTGTTAATTCATGTTTTATTTGTTCCAGTTCATCTGTTGCCATGATTTTTGATTTTCTCTTATGTGCTACATCTGTGTCTAGTTAATTATCTCATTTAGTCCTTATGCTGCCTTCACATGCTATTTACGATAATTCACTGAATTAATCCTAAATACAAGTTTCCTAGTTAAAATATGCACATGAATGGCCTTTTAAGTTAGCCTGACAAGCCAAACCCACATCAAGATGTTGGGTCAGGGAAAACACCATTGGCAGGGCTCAATCCGAGGGGCAGGATAAACGGCTGTCTTTCAAATTCCCTCTGCACGCAATAGGATAGTGCAACAACCAAGCAGAGCAACATCAGTGGTTAGAAAACAATCACATGCAGGTTGTGGCCCATGTGTCTTTCCACCAGCGGAGCTAGTTCATAGACTAAACTGTTGCTGTATCTAGTCGGCAAAACAAATCTTTTTTAAAGGGGTGGTAAAACACATTCTTTCGAAGGCTTGATTGTGTTTGTGGGTGCACTGTAACATGTGTTCATGCTTCGTTTTTTTTTTTTAAATCATTATTTTTCATATATTTTACCTTTATTCAAAACGGTCTGATGGTTTCCGGGTTCTATGAAGCCGGTCCCTCAAAAATGCGTAATGGGGTGCACGTGTTAGTTGATCTGTAAGTTATCACGGGCTGTGGATGGGGTGCCACCATTACATGTTTTCAACACTGGCAGGGAGTCAGACCCTGCATGATTTACAACACAAGATCATCCACTTCATCTGATATATGTAATGTGACATTGTGTGAGGGAACAGGGTAGAAATGGTTATGTTAGTTGATCTGTAAAGTTATCCCGGGCTGTGGGCGTATGCGCTGCCATTATATGTTTAAACCCTGATGGAGCCTGCTTGATTTACAACACAAAATTATCCACTTCTCCTGATAAAGGGTGAATTCAAGGTGATTGGGACACTTTTTGGCATTTAGATGGAAAAGTGTCCCAATCATCCTGAATTCACCTTATGTGACATTAAAGGGGGGGTGAAACACTCAGTTTCAGTCAATCTCATGTCAATCTTGAGTACCTATAGAGTAGTATTGCATCCTTCACGTTTCGCGTTTTAACACTCGATGGCAACGTGTCGAATGTGAAGAGGGGGGTTGCCATGTTAATCTTGGACTAGATCGGCCATCGTAGGAGTTAAAACGAAATCGGAATTGAGAGGAACAGAAACTATTATTCACTGGATGGTCATATACCTTTTCACCGCTAGATGGGGGAAAATATCACACAGTATAGCTTTAAACTCCAAGACCATTTTTTGGGATTTCCACTTGGATTTGGCCAACCCAAATTGAAAAGCTTCCCATACACACATACTGTGGTCTAAGTTCAAAATGTTGATGTCATTTTACAGGAAACCCTTTGAAGTTACACAAAACACTGCAAAAAGTCATAAACATGTAAGTATATGTTGTCTAACTTGTAATAACCCCCAAAAAAGTAGGCGCTTTTTGATTGTTTTTTTTATTTTTATAAATTCATTTTTGAAAGTGTTTAACTTAGGCCCTGTGAGTTCTAGGACCCTGCAGATCGTTTGGACTGTTTCCACTAAATTCCAGAAAATAGTGGACAAAAGAAGTTTGTCTGTGTCATGTTGTATGCAAGATTTATTCAAATATGTCTAAAGGGATAACCCAAAAATCAAGTGTATGATTTTTGTGGGGGTTACAACAGCTTAGACAACATATACTTACATGTTTATCAATTTTAGCCATGTTTTATGTAACTTAAAATGGTTTCCTGTAAAATGACACCAACATTTTGAACCTAGACCACTGTATGTGTGTATGGGAAGCTTTTCAATTTGGATAGGCCAAATCCAGGCGGAAATGGTACCAGAGTAATTTAGTGTAAATACATTACTTTGTGTAAAACAAATGCCAAAGTGATGCATATCTCCAGAAAGTAGAAACTCTAAGCTTTCAAATGGTACCCCATGTGACATCATAGCTCCTCCCAATATTGTCCGGCTATAAGGCACTTTGAGCTAAAATAACCTTGAATTTGGTTACATGTCATTTTTGCCAAAATAACTTGCATCTTTTAAATGCAAAATTGCTTGCTGGGTACTATGCAATGAACTGAAGCACTTCTGTACATCCATCTTTATCAAGTGATTCAGTGACTTCGTTTCCAAGTCATATGGATCCTAAATGTTTCATTTTAAGAGTCAATGGCTTTTATCTGGAGCTCTGCCAAAAAATATTTAAACAAGCTGTGATCTGACGGTCTTTCTGTGAAATCTGCACTTAATGTGTAAAGGACCACCTGATCCATTTTGCATTCTCTTTATCTTTTTCCAAAAAAAAATCCACTGCCTTCTGTCACTGAGACAAAGACAAGCAGCAGTGGTTATGTGACTTATACTTTTTTGATACAATTACTTTGCATGCTGCATTGCATGTGACCAGATGTAGCCTAGTCCCTAAATATCAGGTCAGAAAAATCATGAAGAAAACCAGGTGCTTCCATTGGTACATCTTGTCCATTTCAACAAGGAAATAAATGGTTTGAAAAATAGCCTTGGTTAAAGTATCCTGCTTGCTGTTAAAAGCAAGTCAGAATGTGTCATTACTTTAGCTGAACACACACTTTTCCTTTTCATTTTAATACTGAGGTTATGGTAGCACGTGCATCAGTCTAAAAACCCTGTCACAATCAATCTTCCAGTAACCACTGAAAATAATAAGTTAATAATTTAAGGAAAAAGAGGCTGCAGTCCAGTCATATTCAAACTAGTATGCAAAATCTGAGCAATATGAACCCAACATACCTGATACCTGTGGTTTGTGGAGGCTAAGCAGCTTGACCTTAAAAGCACAGGAACCCCATCACCTTTGGATCACACTAATCTTTGATTCTGGATTTCTGGCCCCTGATTTTAAAACAATATTTTAGTTTTCACAAATAAGCTTCTGATCATCACTAATTCAGTGTTTGGTACAGATAAAGTAATTAAAAATAACTCTCATAAAATGAACAGCAGACCTCAAATTTGTCCTTTGTGGCACTAGAAGAAAATACTTTGCCTTTTACTAGCAGCAATAGAAATGACAGAAATGGAGAAGATAATGATGATAAATGCTTACCTGGTCTTTTACATGTTTGGAGTCCTTGTGTGTGTGCTGAAAGAAAAAGAGATGACAGTAGGGCGTTGTTCTGTTGTTCTATGGCTTTTCGGGTTAACTTTACCTGTTTTATGTCATGTTTCGGTCCTCTGACTCACTTCTGTGACTGGTTATTATCTGAACTATTGCCTATTTTGTTCTGTTTGACTTTTACAAAGCAATGCACTGGATGCACGTTTTTAAACGTTTTGAATTAACTCTTATATTTTTTAAAAATGAATGTGCCTGGGTTGAAATTTAAGGAAATATTATATTAAAAGCTGTACCAGACATTCAGAAAATCCAGGCAATCACAATAACTATTGACTATACATTGATTACTTATAATTGTTTCATGATCATGAATGAGTGGGTGAATGAGAGGCAAGATGTAGCCTACATAATTACAAAGACATTAAATTTAACAAAGAGCTGGATTTAGCCATTTAGACTCAGTGAAGGACTGCAGGTGTAATGTTTTAGATTGAGATGAACTAACATAGGCCTAACGTTACTACAAAACACAACAGAATGATGATGCTAATACTTACTGATTAGCCTGTGTTCTCCCATCAAATACAATGTAACTTCCTGTGTATTCTTACTAAAACATTTTTGTATAATATATCTATATCTGTCTGGAATCTGTAATATTTCATTATACCAGTGAATTACTCTTCTTTGGGCGCGCTCAAAACAAACAAAACAGTCGTTGAAGGGAACTCCAACTCCTTTTTTTTTTTTTTTTTTTTTTTTTTTTTTTTTTTTTTATTGAACATTTAACAGAACAGAAACACAATCCAATTACCATAACAGAAAAGGCATTTGGAATGCTAGGGGGATATAAAAAAAATTATAGGAATACATTAAAAAGTTTACATGCTTGCAAAATTCTTATGGCTTTTTGTTTCTTTGAGGGTAATATAGATTCCATATAATAGTTCACTTCATTTTTAAATGCTATAAAACATGGTTTTTTACCTGAAAATTTACATTTGTGGATATGGAATTTGGCCATTAACATAATAAAATTTATAAAATAAGTGCAAACCTGTTTATCTTTGGAGTTTACAAAAATGCCTAAAAGAACATCTTTCCATTGTAAAATAAAATTTCCATCAACATTTTCAACAATAAAATCAAGTACATTTTGCCAAAAAAAAGACACATAAGGGCAGTGCCAAAATAAATGAACAGCTGTTTCCGGTTTCTGCATGCAAAAACTACAACTTACATCTATATCTTTTTTAAATTTAATTAAATAATGTTTAGCTGGGTAGATTTTGTGGAGAAGCTTAAAAGACACTTCTTTAACCTTATTTGTTAATAGATACCTATTAGGCAGAAGCCAGACTTTTTTCCAGTCCACATTACTTATAAATTGATTCCAATATGCAATTACATTTGGTTTTGACACAATATAATTTTGGAATAGTGCTCTTATTGACCTATTATAATTATTATAGGAGAAACATATTTTACCTACAGGTGAGTGGTTTGGTGAGAGGCATGGAGGTTGCTGAAAATTTACTCTTTTTTGTTGTTTATACAACATACATATTTTAGAAGAAATTGCACCAAAAACAGAAGAAAATTCCTTTGGTGTTATAGGAATATTCACCTTTTTGATGAATTCTTCATATGTAAAAAGAAGGCCATCAGAGTTAAACAGCTGATCTACCAAGACAATATTATTATGAAACCAATTTTTATAGAAAATAGACTTTTGTTTATATAAAATATCCTTATTATTCCAAATAATGTAATGGTGTGGTGAGAAGTTGTGTTTGAAAATCAGATTCCATGCAAGAAAAGCTTGACGATGAAATGCTGAAAGCTTCACCGGTATTTTGTTGATATCAAAATTACAAACAAGAAAGAAATGTATGCCACCTAAGTTGGATAAAATATGAAAGGGAATCATATTCCAAATGGAGGCTGGATATTTAACAAATTGTCTGATCCAGTTAACTTTAAATGTATTGTTTAATGTAGTAAAGTCTAGGAAGTTAAGGCCACCATTTTCATATGAGTTCATTAAAATAGTTTTCCTTATATAATGTATCCTATTTTTCCAAACAAAATTAAAGAGCATCTTGTCAATCTCTTTTGATATTTTATTATCAACATGAAGAGCCATAGATGTATAAGTTACCCGAGATATACCTTCTGCTTTGCAAATTAAAACTCTCCCTCTTAACGATAAATCTCTTGAAAGCCATTGGTTTAATTTCTTTTGGGTATTTTGAATAACAGGATTAAAATTTAATAAACTTCTATTTTGCTGATTCTTATTTACGATAATTCCTAGGTATTTTACTTCTGTTTTAACTGGAATATTACAATAAGACGCCACAGAACACTCTTTAACTGCCATAAGTTCACACTTCTTTGCATTTAAATAGACACCAGATGCTTTAGAAAACTCTTCTATAACATTAATTGCGATGGGGATTTGATTTTCATTTCTAAGAAAAAGGGTGGTATCATCTGCTAATTGCGTTATAACTAAATCTTTATTCATAATAGACATACCTTTAATCGCACTAGCTTTAACATGATTTGCAAGTAGTTGGCTTATTATCAAAAATAAATATGGAGAAGCAGGGCAACCCTGTCTAATCCCTCTAGATACATTAAATCTACTAGAGGTGCCACCTAACAACTTAATTGAACTGTTACAGTTTTTGTAAAGGGTCTTGATTGCATTAGTAAAAAAATTTCCAAAACCAAATTTTATAAGTGACTCAAAAATAAACTGATGCTCTACAGAGTCAAAGGCCTTACAGAAATCAAGAAAAAGAATAAATCCATTGTCCACATTAAATTCAGGATAATCCAAAATATCTAACACTAATCTTATATTGTTTGTAATATGCCTGTTCCTCATGAATCCAGACTGTGTTTCTTCTATAATTGAGTCTAACACAGATTTAAGTCTTTTAGCAAAAATCATGGCAAATACTTTATAATCATTATTGAGTAAACTAATTGGACGCCAATTGTCAAGAAAAAATAAATCTTTTTTTGGTTTGGGAAGTAGTGTGATTAACCCTAGAGTTAATGTGGGAGGAAGGCACTGATTATTAATACTTTCATTAAACATTTTGAGTAAAAATGGGGCCAAATCATCAGCAAATACCTTATAAAATTCCCCAGTCAAACCGTCAGTACCTGGCGATTTATTATTTTTCAAATTGTTAATTGCCTTGATCACTTCGTCAACAGAAATAGGCATATCACAACGTTCACTTTCATTTTTGTCAACAGCCTTAACCTCTATAGAACTCAAAAAAGCATCAGCTATAGTTGGAGAGTAATTAGAGGTATATATTTTCTTATAAAATTCACAACAATATCTAGATATTAGTTTATGGTCCTTTGTTATAACCCCATTCACATTTAGTTGACTAATGTTATTATTAATCCGGTGTCTCTCTAAATTAAAGAAATATTGCGAATTTTGCTCGCCTTCTTCGAGCCAACGTCTCCTTGATCGAACAAATGCACCTTCAGCTTTCCTTCTATAAAGTTCATCAAGTCTAATTTGCAAATCTGATAGTAATAATTTTTCATCATCTACTAAACTGTCTGGACATTTATTTGATAACTTAGTAATTTCAGCAATAATATTGGTTTCTTCAACTGTTCTGTATCTGGCTAATCGGCTTCCAAATTTTCTTAAATATTTAGTGACCTCAAATTTCAGAAGTTCCCAATTTGAACAAAATGAATTCTCTTTGTTAGCTTTACCACAAAATTGGCATATCAGTCTAGAGATCTCTCTTTTTACCTCATCATACAGTAACAATGAATTGTTGAGTTTCCAGTATGATCCATTGTTTAGACAGTTTGTGTTAGACATCTTAATATTAATACTTATAGCTTTATGGTCTGTTAATGGAGTAGAAGTAATATCAACTACTACATCATCTTTATTTAAGTTCTCAGACACTAACCAAAAGTCTATTCTAGACTGACTGGACCCTGTTTTATTGCTCCAAGTAAATGATTTATTACGTGGAAATTTGGCTCTCCAAATATCTATGAGATTGAATTTATCCATGAAGTTTTTGAGACTATTGTTATTTATATTTGGCCTACCTGGTGGCCATTTATCAACTGAACCATCCAACACAATATTAAAATCCCCTCCAAGTAATACAGTGGCATTTGTATACTTATTTAGCCAAACAAGAAGTATATTTTCAATGGATTCAAAAAGATTATTGTTACCCTGACTGTGATTATATCCATATAAATTCCCCAAGATTAATATATTATCAACATATTTAATTACTTGGCAAATAAAATGTCCTGCAGGATCGCATTGGGTATGTAAAACAACTCCATTAAATCTATTATTTAAGGTAATAACTCCGGCTGAATGTTCAGACCCGTGAGAAAACCATACCGAATTACCCCATTGTGATGTCCAAAATTTACTGTCCTCTTTAATTGAGTGTGCTTCTTGTACAAAACACAAATCTGTCCTAAATTGTTTAGCATAAAGAAAAAGAGCTTTCCTTTTAACGTTATTTCTTAGCCCCCTAGCATTAAATGAAATAAAAGATAGATAAGACAAACTAGTTAAAGAGTAAACCGTTGAATTTACTGATCAATCAGTAAAGATTTGAAATCAAAGTAGTATCAAGATCAGCACCTTTAGCAACATTAAATAAATATTAGGAAAATAATAACTCAAAAACACGACGGTGGCTGTCAAAACGTAAATGTTCTCTTTAAACTTTCAGAATATTATGAAAGAAAAAACGAACAGTATTTAAATACTGTGAAACATTCCAAAGGGCAGGTCACTGAAGTCTCGACCCGAACTTGAGAGTAAATTGCTGGTAGTCTACATAATATCCGTAAATATTATAGATTTAGCAGCAATGGAAATATCGAAATCAGTCCTTTGTCTGCTCCTCTCACACTGTCACTTCAGTACCATCAATGAATCCGCGACCTCCGACAAAGTAAGCAGACTTTCCATCATCACGGGCTTTTTTGATCAGAGGCCATAACTTTTGTCTGCTATCTCTGTCCTCCTTCGTCAGGTCCTCCTTAAATTGCATACCTTGGTCCCGAAGAAACTCACTGCTCTTTGCCGCTTTCCAAACTGCGTCCCTGAATCTTCTGGCTGTGAAGCGAATGATTGTTGCACGGGGCCTCTTTTCGTTAGGGCGCTTCGTGCCCAGTCGGTGAGCGACATCTATAGCATCTGGTAGTTTCGTCGCTTCATGTGGAAGCAATTCTTGGCATACACGGATGACTTCTTCTCGCACGTTCTCTTTGACCACCTCTGGCAATCCGTGTAGCCGCAGGTTCCAACGCCTACCGTACCGCTCTAAATCCATTACCCGACTCAAGCACAGCCTGGTTGTCTGTTCACCCCTGTCGATCCGTTTTTCCACGTACAGCATTTTGCTCTTCAGCTCTTTTATTTCTGCACAGGCGGTTTGCACCATCGACTCCAGAGCATCACTTCGTGTATTAATAAGATTAGCGAGCGTCGTGATTATTTCATCGGAGTTCGAATTCCCTGTTTTCAGGTTGGAGAATGTTGGCTTTTTTGCAAGTGGAGGTTTAGATGGAGTTACAGGGAATGGTGGAAATTCGTCTTCATCTTCCATCATATGTTTGTCTCGAATCAAACCACCTTCGTAGCTATGATCGTTATTAGCAGACACGTGTGAATCAGTTTTCCCGGAGTCACTGGCTCTTTTTTGTGCTGGTTTGGGCATGTTTCAAGTAAAAAATATCTTACATACGAAAACGTATAGAAATTTTGTTGACAGCTACGTTAATAACTTTCCTATTAAAAGTTGGTGCCGAGAGCTCGAAATATTTGACTATTCACGCCGCCATCTTGCCGGACCTCGAACTCCAACTCCACCGGTTCAGTCAGCGATAACATGACGTCACTCGCCTGTAGCGCCAAAATAAAATAGTCAATAATAAAAAATAAATAGAATGATGATAAAAGCGAAACTGTTTAATGTTGAACACGTAACGGAGGGGTGAGGCTAACATATTGTGATGTTGAATTACAAAATAACCTTTTATTATTACAAGACACGATTGCAAGTGCATAGACCTAGGAACAGGTGTTTGTTTGGGACACAACTTCTGATTGGTGAAATTTTGATTTTGATTTTTAACGACCTCTGAACTAAGTATATAATTTTTTTTTTTAAATGTCCTTATGAAAATGAATGGAGATTTTACTTTAGAAACCCAAGTGCTAGCCTAAAGTGTAGAAATTAAATATAGGTAGGCCTATACCTTAAATCTTATAGTACAAGATCAGGGATAGATGCATGCCAAACATCATATAGCTTCATTAGACTTCATTATAGGCTATCTAGAGTAGCATACAATTAAAGCTGAAACTTTATTTATTGGACTAAAGACTTGTTTCCAATCAAGACGAGCAATAAAAATGTTGTTTGTTATCAGGTCAATGGCCCGACTGTACCCAACCGCCTCAAGCTGTTGCTCCCTCTCTCACCCTCCATTATTTGAGCTCATTTTTTCCATTAGTCATTCCCACTAATTAAAAGAAAGCTCTTGCCCATCCATGAAGGAATCATCTGTGGATGGAAAGCTGTTTCATTGGGTACAGTGCTCAAAGTAGAGCTTTGTAAACCGAATATACTCTGAATAAACAGCTAAACTACTAAGTTCTAAGAGTTTTCATTATAGAAACATAGACATTTATATTTCTTTGAATTAATTTTTAATCCGACTTACAGCTTATGCTCGCGTACCTGAACTCTGGAAAAAGCTCAACGGTTAAGTTCAAAACGAAGCCATACACAAGGTGGTGGTGCAAAATACAGTGTTAGTATTGGCAGCTTTGAATATTAATGTGTTTATTAAAATATGGAAGGAAGCTTATGGAACATTGACCGTTCCATGGCAGTGAACTAGTAGCTGAGTTTAAACAGAAACACCAAATCTGATCCTAAGCCAGACACACAAAAACAGATAGGCTATACACAAGATAAAAGAAAAGTATAAGGAAGCTTGTCTTCTAGTCAAAATAAAAAACATATAAAATAAAATAAAAAACTATGAGAGCTAAATTCGGACAACTAGAAGAATGTATGTAAGAATGTACAACACTATCTCTCAATGTAATTGAACTTACTCGTATTTGGATCCGACCTGCAATGTATAAAGAGCATAAGTGCATCTTAATTTTGCTCTGGTCAGAATAAATTTGAATTAGATTTCAAGTGTAAAATGTTGACCCCACAATAAATGACAGCTGCCAATAAAAAAAAAGTCAAAGCTCACAAACTTTTTGTTCAGTTGTCAACTTTACAAGGGAATGAAATGAATGGTCTGAAGGCTGTTCTGGTGCAGCTAAAGAAACGTCTGATGCTAGGTAACAGTGCATCTTAAAAATGTGCATAAGCAAAGTTTAGAGGTCTATATTGCTTTTAAAAGCTAGCCATAACAGGGTGCTGAAACATTTTCTTATAAACCAGCAACATATTGTAACAAAATATAGCAGATTAAGTTTAATGCATTGCAAATGTAAGTGGAATAGGGCTATTTTATTCAGTCAAGCGTGTCTGGGGTTGGGGGTCAATGCAGCTTGTTAAGGATCTTTTGTGCATCATTTTATGTGCAAAACAGTAAATATGCAATGTACCAGTGGTGCCTGGCAGCATTATAAAAGGAATTCATATGGAGAAAGTGGCTCTGCGATTGGACAGGCAGGTTGGCTGAATGGAAAGTGTGACTCACCTTTGTGGACAAAGTAATAATGTGGGAATGTTCTTGAGTAAAGCTCTTGAGGAAAAGGAGCTTGGTTTTATTAGAGGTTCAAGACAGTAAAAAAAAGCTCTACAGGACAGCTTCTTTAGGGTCCATGCTACCTGTAGAAACGTGACTGTTATGACTTTGAACACATTTGACTCAAAGAGTGAATCACAGACTAACTATGCAATAAAAATGAAGATTAAAAAAATGTCCCTTGTTTTATGGATCAAATGTTTTATAAATAATACAATTGTCTTCTGCTGGGAAAAAAAACCTCTAACTCTGTCACCAGTTTTTTTTTTTTTTTAAATCAAGACTCTACAAACTTCTTCGTCTGAGGAGTCATCCAAATTCATGGAAGAGTGAAGAGACCCTAAAGGACAATAAACCCTGGGATAATAAACAATGATCCAGTTCAGAATACATAATCATAAACAATGCAATTTTAATGACTCATACAGAGACTCTTTGTCCATGAGATTGAGGACGGTGAATTAGAAGCTACACTGCATGTGTGTATCTATCATTTTATTTTAGATTTAAAGAATCAATAACAATGAGGTCACCGTTTTTGTTATGTTATTGGTCCCATCTGTCAGTATCATGACAGCCTTGTGGGAATTGGCGCTTTTCTGCGTCTGATTGGCTGATGACAATGGAGGACGAAAACCTGGCCAAAGAGACAGCGTAAATCATTTTGCATACACTGACTTTCCCAATCTGTTTTGTTGTCTTTCTCTAGAGCTCATTACATCTTATTGATAACACTGTAACTCTAATCTAACCTACTTTTAGCTTTTGTGTTTTGTTTTAAACTATTAGATGAGCAGACAGCATTTTACATTGGAAAATCATTTGCTTGCTCTATACTCAAAACTTGCCAGGTCTTGTGTAGTATGGATTGCAACACAACTGTGGTTCGTATTTGCATAACTGCAGTTCATATTCAGTAAATGACAGCTCTTGCCCTTGGTATGTTAAGATAAAAGGGTTACATTATCCCAATAGGCTAAGCTTCAATTGCTTAATGCCCATCTTTAGCCTACATTTAATTTGGTTTAAGCCCTTTAAAAGAATTTGCAGGCCTTTCGATAGTTAACATAATCTTCAGTCTTCAGTCAAGCCAAAGGCTGCTATTGAATGGCAGCCTGAAAAAATAAATAAATATATATATATATATATATATATATATATATATATATATATATATATATATATATATATATATATATATATCCTTATATATATATATATATATATATATATATATATATATATATATATATATATATATATATATATATATATATATATATATATATATATATATATATATATATATATATATATAAGGATGGCTTTTGTATGTATGTATATTTTTATATATGCATACACATATAATATTGCGATAATATATTACATTTAACTTACATGTTTCAACTTCAGAAACATGTTTTCTTAATTTGCTTGATTTTTGACTGAAGTCACTTATTTCATTCAGCTATGGAAAAACTTATCATATCATATCCATTCAGTTTAAATTATTTTGATTAGAAACTGCTATGTTGTTCAATATGACAAGCTTGAACTGTTTATATTTAAAGGTTTGTTATGGATTTTGTGGGTGCCTTAAACCTGTAGATTATACATTAATCAAGGCCTAGCATACTAATTGATGTCACAACATAATGTCAGCCTAACCAAATACTTTTTTATCACCAAAGTTACACTGCCCTCTAATGCAAGTAAATGGAAGTACTGTGTGACAGCTGACAGCAGTGGACTTGTTACAGACAAATGACATTACAGGCTAAGAACCTTTTTTAATTAAGTGTTCATTATATAACCAAATTACTGTTATGCTTTGATACAATTATTAGTTTATCCAAATTAAATTTAATGAAAGCAATTAAGCGAAAACTGCAATCAGTCAGACAACCTCTTCTGAAAATGTTCTGAAATGTTCTAACGTGTTACATAAATGATGACAAAGTTATATTTTTTATATATGCAAACTTATTATTATTATTATATATGTTAAGCATATGTTCTGTACAACATGAAACATCAACAAAATGTCATGATTTATGTCAACAATAGGAGTTATAAAAGAGCACGGACCATATATATATATATATGATTTCCTGCAAGAAAAAGAAGCTGAGCGTGACATGAAATGCTCTAATTTCCCTGGATGTTCTGTTATTGATTCCTGCAGCCATGTCCAAAGGTTGTGGTCCCTATATTGTGTGATATAACAAAACGTTGCATCATATGTCCCCATAAAGCAAAAGCATTATGTTATTTCTGGTAAATGATGTTGTTAAATGCCTGATGTATTTCTCAAGTCACTGTATGTGGTCTAGCATCCCAAGTCCTCATTGATTTATGACTCAAAAGGAGACTGCTTCTGCAAATGTAATCTACAGAGCGGTCCTGGGTCACCCATTCACACTGGATAATAGTGTTTACTTAACAGCCATCACAGTATGAGAAGCCTTTTTAAGAGGACGGTCATTTTTCAAAACACCATAATTACAAGAAGAACATTGCCTGTATTTTTGGCTAAGGACTCAGTAGACTTTATTCTTCTCTGCTACCATTTTCAATAGAGACATCTAGTGCATTTTTACTTCATGGAAATATATATGGAGTGGATATATTATACTCTGGTTCTACTTTGAACAGGAAAGCTTTCATTGGGAGTTATCCACATTTCCATATACACTGAGGTGAATTATGAGGATAAGACACATATGGATCGCATTCCTGAGTGTTTTTCCCAGACAGGATGAGAGCAAACCAATAAAACAGTGTTTTAAGTTCCAGTCGAGCCATATGCTTGGTCGCATTATAGAGTTGCATAATAGAGATTAAATGTATTATACTTGAACCTGTAGATATTGCCGATGAGATATATCAATCAAATTCCCCTGCATGCTTCAGTATGTTGTTCAAAAGATAGGTTACTTCAAGCCCAAATCCATTGTATCTTCATTTTGTGTGCTGAAAGCCTTTTTGCTAGCAGTGTCCCTGAATCCCTGAATCATTGAGATGTAATGAGAATGTATCCTGTCATTGCCTTTGAGGCAGAGCAGATCATGTACCAAGATGCTGGTGGGCAGGCATAATTCAGATGGGCTCCGTTCACTCCGAGACGACACTTGTCTAGGAGTCTGTAGCCGTGAGCCTCCATCAGATGTGGCCAATTCTGCTGCTGAGTTCTCTTGAAAAAGGCTGTCATCCTCAGGCCAGGGGCCCCAGCTGGTCAATGCTCTATTGATAACTCTGCCAGAAGCACTCATACGCAAAGAATCTGGGACGGAGTTTAATGGGCTATGATTCTAACAGTATATCTGATATTATATACCCATATCAGCTTTCTAAAGTATAGGCACATACATCATTTAAATAACTTTGCATAAACTGATTTTTGTAATCAGCTAGTATTCACATAAAAGATTTGTAGACTTTATTTCAAAGAAGTTTAATTTATTGGTAGTAGTAGTAGATGACATTATTAATGTTATTTTATGTATGTGAAATTAAAAGCACAATATGTAAGATTTTTGGATTCAAATATCCAAAAACCACTAGAACAATGTTATAGATTTGTTTTACTTGTGTGCATGATCTCAATTTATTCCAAAAACGTGTCAATCCAGAGAATTTAGCAATTTTAACGGACCGTGTCCGTGTATCGCCTATCAATTACATCATTCCTGCGTTATCCTCGATTTATTGACAGAATATGAATCAGTTCTATATAGCTCAACACAGTCTTGTTGTTTAAATCTCGTTTTCTTGATTTACTATGCCTAATATCGATTTTACGGCAGTGTGACTCATAGTAGCTGCTGAGCGAATGCACAGAGCATTATAAAATATAACTTCCAAAACACTCTAATGTATCTAATATGATAAAACAGCGCTGCATAGCACGACCAGAAGAAGTGGAAGCGGTCGTCTGATGCATAATAAAAGCTCTGTAAAATCAAGGTGTAACGGAAACATACAAAAATATTAATAATACTTAATATAAAAATGTAATACTTATAAAAAAGGATTCTAAAGTTTGAAATTGCTAACTCAAGTGCAAGCAAAAATTAACATCACCAGCCTCTAAGGACCAGATTTAATATCAAGGTTGACATCAGAGGCAATTATTTAATGTTTTATGAAAGTCGTTGGAAAAACCCAACAAAAAGACAGGAAATTCTCATCCAATTTAGTCAATCATTGCATGGCACAAGCTGGGTTATCGGTTGCCAAGCAACTCTAATTAAATAAACCTTTACCCAGAATTTTGATGTATTTAGTTTAGGTAAATTTGAGAGAAATGTCCTGCTTCTATCAGTCAATTTAACTAATGCTTTGAAAATTATAAAAATGGCATTATAAAAATAAAAAAAGTTTTAAAAGTGCCAAGTAAATGGATGACAATAATCACTGCATTTCCAAACAACACTTGACCTTTTTATACATTCAACCATTGTGGGGAAACAAAAGCACAATTATGTCAATTCACATAACATTTGTGGTGTAGCTAGAAATCCAAGCTAGCTGTTTCTGGATTTGGAAAACACATTAAATCTTCAAAATACACCAAGACATTTTAATTAATAACACCAAAACTGGCATCTGGCGGAAAACACACTGCCCTTTTAACTCATGTTTTCTTCTCAGTCACATGCAAGTGCCTAATCTTTAGCTTTGCCTTTGCCATAAAAGGCGATTAACTCAGAGAAACAATGATTCTTTTTTATGAAATACGTTTAATGAGACACACTTTATAATAAATACGGGTCAATTATTGAGGAAATGGCCACGCGGTAGAACAGTTTTAATGAACCACTGCCAAGAAATCGGCTTTAGAGATTTTCTGAATATTTCAGTGTTAAAACAATGTTCCTTTTTTTGCATTGTTTTGCTTGAATTTAAGTATTTCAGTTATACATTTTTAACAACCCAATGTTTACTTTAAAGGGATAGTTCACTTTAAAATGAAAATTCTGTGAACATATACTATTGAAAAATAAATAAATTCTTCCAAATAACTGATTATGTAAGAAATACAAATACAAGTATAATTAGCCAGAGAATGGCCTGGCTTTTGTAGAAAAGGTATAATTAAATGAAAGCGTGGAAGAATTATAAAAACAAAAGCCTGTGAGTCACCATGCTTACATAGTATGATTAAACTATTGTTCCAAACAACACTGTATCTCTAAGCAGAGGATGTCTTCTCATTGTGTTTCACCCCATAGAAACAGTAAATCTGATGTGTTTGTTCTCTAACAGGAGAGTCGTATCCCTCTGCAGAAGAGCTGATTAAATAATTCATAGTTGCATATTGAAATGCATTCTGTTTCCCACCAAACGGATCTGCAAATCTTGATAATAGCTGACCACAGATAAGGGCTGTGACTTGTTCTTAAAGGTAAATAGAAATAGAATCTGAACACTTCAATGCATGGGATTGAAAGTTTCTTCCCTATTTTTGGTCTTTAATAAATCATCATTCTTTAAAAAATACTAACAGCATTATTGAGTGTTAGAGTCAATAGCTGTCATTTCACCGTCTCTGATCACTATAGACCCAATTCAGTCCGGCTTTGAGCAACCTACTTCTAGCCAAAACAATCTTAAATTTGGTTACATGTTGTTTTTGCCAAAATAACTCACGAGATGTATGCTATTCCATCAAGTAGGTAAAGTCCACATGTTTAATAGAATAGTTCATTGATTACAAGGTGTTTGGTTTCATTTCTTTGACATGTTCATGTTCTAATGTCTATTCTTGGGCTATATAGTTAGACATCGACTCAGTTGTCTGAGAGCCCAAATTTGGCCTTGTTTTCAGCTAGAAGCCAGTGCTGTGTTTGGACAGCTACTACGTCTTTTAAACAAAATTGCTTGCTGGGTGTAAACCCACATTGGTTTTCCATTCCCAACACATGGCCATGGCAGCATTTTAGCACTGCAATATAGTGTACATAAAAGTTCATTTATATACTTTAATGTTGACTAAATTAGTTTCTAGCTGTTTAAACTATTTAAAATAGATTATGCTAAATAAAATGTGGACAGTGGGGGCGATGTTTCAACAAGTTCATCAGGACACATTAGTCACATTCAACACAGCATGGACATATCTACATAAAAAATATTGTGATTAATTTTATTCACCATTCCAACAAAACAAATGTCAAACAATCCATGTCTACCATATGGTGTTTCTTGCATTTCCTGTGAAAGATCAATTTCCTGTTCTGTCTGTCGGTACATGGAGATGAACGAATGTCTATTAAATCACTCAAACAGGCAGCAAGAGAGCATGTAAACTCTACCAAATTCCTACTGTAAACGTAAACTCTCCATGAGTTCTCTCCTTCATTGTTCTGCACTCATATAGAAAATGATTCCAAAATAACTTCAGATAAAAAAACAGGCAGTCTTTGCTTTTTATGATTTGGTCCATGGCACTCTTGTGTTTTAGGGGTCCACATTAGGAAAGGTACTAACTTTATTGTTTCTACTGATGCGTCTCTCGGGCCGAACTCTGGGCTGCTTGGTCTGGATCAGCTCCTCTGGTGTATTACCTAATGGAGGCAGGAGTCTTTTCTTACTGTTCCTGGTTTCAGGCAGCCATTGAGGAGGCAACTCAAACGGCCCAAAACCAAACTGCGTTGCATCCTCTGCATCCGTGGGAGTCGCGGGGGCGACCTGCGAAGAGGAGTAGGCACACGACTGAATAGGCGAATGTTTTGGTAACACTAAACCCTCTTCTTTAACCCCGTTCCCTGACTGTAGCTGACGCAGCTCTCCTCCTGGCATTCCATTCCCACCCTGTCCCTCATCTTTGGGTTGGAAGTTGGAAGCCACAGACGAAATCTCATTCTCATCCTCATCATCCTCATTTGGTCTGAAGATCTGCTGTTGACCGATATTGAACATCTCCAGGAGTTGACTGCCAGAGCGAACCACAGTCTCGCCCCCTAGTGGCCCTACCTCAGCCAGACCGCCGATGCTGACCATGTTCCTTCGGCTATAACGTCGATGCAGCCGTGCTAGCATATCAAGAAGGCAACGTCGCACAGAGCGGTTTACAGTTAGCAGAAACAGAGGGTTGGTGAGAAGAGAGACCTTTGGCAGCCACACAGCAGTCAGTTGTAACCAAGATGAGGCTTTTGCAGCCCCCAGCACGGCATGGTATATCACCAGAGCGGCGTAGGGAGTGCTGCAGAGTGCAAAGACTAGGACGATGGACAACAGAGTGGCATGAAGTTCAGACTCACGCTGTGACACATATGGAATTGAAATGCTGTTCTGAGGGGTGCGCAACGCTGCGATGATCACTTTCTTCTTCTGGCTGCTGCTTAATGCCCGGCGGATTAGTGCCATGGCTAAAAACACAACTGCCAGTGGTAAAATAAGTGTGGTAATGCTGTAAGTGACCATGTAAACCAGATGTCCGAACGACTGACCATCAGAACAAGACAAGGTGGCGTAGACATCCGTCACATTGCTTATGGCGAAAACAGGGACACTTGCCACCACGGCATGCACCCAGATGTAGATGACCAGGTCTCTGGATTTGGCATCTGATATCTTTCTCTCCAGTGGATACAACACTGAGTAGTACCTAAAAGCAAAAGAGAGGGATATAATGGGGCAGACAAAATTTTGCAGACAAAATTTAATAAGTATTTATATAGCACTTTACTATGTACTACTGTACACCCAAAAGCCCTTTCCAATCATGTCAGGGCTCTCTCCTCAACCACCAACAGTGTGCAGCATCCACTTGGATGACACAACGGCAGCCACAGAACAACGGAGCCAGTGCACTCCACACACCATATAGGTGGAGAGGAGAGAGAGTGATCGAGCCAATTCAGTGGATGGGATTATTAGGAGGCCATGATTGATAAAGGCCAATGGAGGGAATTTGGACAGGACACCGGATGCCATGGCATTTTTAATGACCACAGAAAGTCAGGACTCTTCCGAAGGACGATTGTTTCTCTTTCAAGCAGCTTTTTTTCCCCAAGCAGTTAGTCAATGCAGTGAAATCTGTTTGAGGAACCCCTGATTGCACAGGTTGTGTTAAATTTGTATTTTTTTTTTAATGAAACTTGTTCTAAATAAGAATCACTTGTTGGTTACCAGCCCTGTCTCAATTACAGAGGAGGGTCCAGCTGCGGCTTGGCGTTCCCGTCATAAAACAATAATGCCTATTGGACATTCCTGGTAGCGTCTCATCGACCAATCGCGATAAGTTTTGCAAGGCACACTGGGTATTATGTCAATTCCCCTTCCACAATTATTGTATTTAATGTATAATCTCCCCCCCTATAACCTTGATACTGTTTCCAGGGCTAAATTATTTATAATAGCACTGTAAAATGCCTTATGTGTGTGCAAAAAGTAGACGTATTTCATCGATTCATAACAGAAATCTCAGAAAATACAAAAGAAAATAAAAAAAAAATCTGTAAAATATAGATTAAGTATGTTTTATTATATGATTTGGCCCGTCATGGTGTGTCTATGATTTCTTTTTCTGAAGTGAAAAAATGTTGGTATCAAGAAAGGCTTCTGTGCTAAGCAAAATAAATTATTCAATGGATTGATAAAGGGTCTGGCTGAGTAGGTTGCTATGGAAGCACTAGTCTGTGAAACAGCTGGTGCCCATGGGTTGAGTACAACTTAAGAGATTCCAGATTGGTTCACGAGATAATTTACCTTATTTTTTATATCTTAAACAATTGTTTAATGATTGTTTGGTTGAGACTGATAATAGTGACCTCAAAGCTGAGACAATCACACTTCAGCTGGTAGCAAAAGATAAATACATGTATATCCACTCACCTGTCCAGGGCGATGACAGCAAAGCTGAGCACAGTGGCAGAGCAGAAAAGCCTGTGTAGGAACTTGATTGTTTTGCACAGCATGAGTGTATGAACCCATAGGCAACATAGGGGACTGGCATTTAGAACTATGTCAAAGGGCACACACACCAACCCGGCACAAATACCAGAATACGCCAGGTTCTTGATGAAGAGATTTGTGACAGACTTGAAGACGTTGGTGTAACAAGTGCACCACAGCACTGCGACATTACCTGGGGAGAACGAGATGAAAAGTAGAAAAGGTTGAAAGTTCAAAAGTCTATAGGTTAGTATCGAAGGACACACAATTGAATGGACTGCGATTCCCATCATGGCAATGAGTTACCTGAAGGATGCAAGCTAATTTAAAGGTCCCGTTCTTCGCGATTCCATCTTTCAAACTTTAGTTAGTGTGTAATGTTGCTGTTAGAGCATAAATAATACCTGTAAAATTATAAAGCCCAAAGTTCAATGCCAAGCGAGATATTTTATTTAACAGAAGTTCCCTTTCAAAGCCTACAGCGAACGGTCGCTTTGGACTACACCGCTGCACTTCCTGCTGTAATGACGTCACTAGAACCGTTTGTTGACTAACCCTCCGCCCACAAGTACACGCAAAATAGGGGGCGTGGTCTTGTTGCTCTCCCACGTGGATAAGAGCGCGCATTCAGCGCTTGCATCTCCCCGTTATGGTAAGAGGCGGGACCTCTCCAGGCAAAGTGCGCTAAGCTGCTGTCCAATCACAACACGGGAAGCGCTGGCCCAATCAGAACTCGTTACGTATTTCTGAAGGAGGGACTTCATAGAACAAGGAAATCATCAGGCCGTTTTTAGGACAGGGGAAACAGCGCTGTACAGATAAGTAAATTGTGTGTTTTTTTTACACGCGAAACATGAACTCATGTTATATTGCAAACATATTGTATTGTAAACATAATCAAAGCTTCGAAAACACGCGAAGAACGGGGCCTTTAAAGGGGGAAAGCCTGATTTTGGCAAGAAACAGTATGTCATTAGAGCTAATATCTCCAAGACCATATTTTGGGGATTTCCACTTGGATTTGGCCTACCCAAATTGAAAAGCTTCATAACACATACAGTGTTCTAAGTTCAAAATGTTGGTGTCATTTTACAGGAAACCCTTTGAAGTTACAGAAAACACTGCAAAAAGTCATAAACATGTAAGTATATGTTGTCTAAACTGTAATAACCCCCCAAAAAGTAGGCGCTTTTTTTATTTGTTTTTTTATTTAATACATTAATTTTTGAAAGTGTTTAACTCAGGCCCTGTGTGCTCTAGGAACCTGCAGACAGTTTGGACTATTTCCACTAAATTCCAGAAAATAGTGGACAAAAGAAGTTTGTCTGTGTCATGTTGTATGCAAGATTTATTCAAATGGATCTGAAGGGATGACCCCCCCCCCCCCCCCCGCTACCCCCTCCCACCACCATATACAATGGTATAAATGCAATATCCCAGTGTCATTAAATTAATTATACATGCTGGAAAATGCCCAAAACTGTCTGCAGGGCCCTAGAGCACACAGGGCCTGAGTTACACACTTTCACAAATGAATTTATATTTTAAAAAATCAAAAAGCGCTTAATTTTTTGAGGGGTTACAACAGCTTAGACAACATATACTTATATGTTTATCACTTTTAGCAGTGTTTTATGTAACTTTAAAGGGTTTCCTGTAAAATGACACCAACATTTTGAACTTAGAAGGTTTTTCAATTTGGGTAGGCCAGATCCAGGCGGATATGGCACCAGAGTAATTTAGTGTAAATAGATTACTTTGTGTAAAACAAATACCAAAGAGATGCATATCTCCAGAATGTAGAGAGTCTTAAGCTTTCAAAAGGTACCACATATGACATCATAGCTCCTCCACAGACATTTAAAATGGAAAATATATACATGACAATGTCATTCCCGTCCCTGTACAGGGTCCACAGAGTTTAAGTGGTTAAAGGGGGAAAGCCTGATTTTGGCAAGAAACAGTATGTTATTCATATCCAGTGATAAAAGACCCATGAGCTTCACAGCACAGAAGAATTGTTTGAATATTTAAATTGAAGCATGCATTGTAGCAAGTGATTGTGTAAGACCGGAGAAACTGTAAGATCTGTAGGAGATGGCGACTCACTGAGAAAACAAGGGAAATTAACATCTGAACTCACTCTTGTGCATTTAGCGTCTTTATCCGAGACAACATCAGTTAATCAACCAAAAATTGCCTTAATTTACATGTCTTTCCGTTCACTGCCTCTTTCCCCACCTCCCCAAAACAATTCACCCAAAATCAATATGGGTTAATATTAACAAGTGTTATACATGTTTGGTATCATTTGGAATGTCTCAGTGCAACTGATACAAAGGTCTCTTTCTCACAAAAGTAAAACAAAAGGTAACAAAGGTTGTAAAAATTATTTAAAGATATTTTGCTTATTATGATGGGTGTGTCCTCTGCCATGCATTTGGTCTTTATCTCCTGTTGTCAATAAAGGTCTATAGGACTTAATTAATGCTAATTCCCATTGCGAACCCATTGTTTACATCTGAAAGAGTTTTCTGTCTTGGTCTGGTATTTAATGGATGTTGCAGAAGGTTCAGGGTGTGATTATGTAACCAGATCAGCCTGTAATGCATTAGGTATCCTATTTCCTTGAGGTCAGGTATGCATTTCTTACTCTTTACTTCAGAGCATTTGATGTATCTGAAGTAATTTGATGTATCTGATTATGCAATTGGAATTATACATTTACATGACTAATTATAAATTATTACAATAATTTATTCAGATTTACTCTGAAATGTTTGATCTTAGTACGATCTGATGTATCCTTTGTTACCGTAAATCTGCGACCAGGGTTAAGTACGGATTGGAGCATGGGGGACATCTGGCGATTCTAGATTTCTGACTAACTGCTCCACTTTAACTAAGCAGCTACATTCTAGGGGGCCAGATAAAATACTATTGAGATAATACAGCATTATTTTATGGTACTGGCCATAACCGCTGGTTACTGTTACCACTTTAACTAAGTTGTTATATAGGCGACTGTAGGGGGCTACATGGGTCCTTTTTAAGAATAGCAACCATGAGGGGCATTGTTAAATCGCTTTAGCCATAACCTCTTGGTTAATGATCGTACTCTGTGAGTTTGTGATTGTGGGCCTGCATAACGGCCGGTGTGCGACTCTGAGAACCATATGAATTATTTCAATAAGATTAAAGAGTTAAACAGAATAATCAAATGTGTAACCAATCAGCATTTTAACCTAAATTTGAGGTCATGTTAAAATGGAGTCAGATAAAGGTTAATTGGAATTAAATTACTTTAATGCCAATCTACAGCCCTGCTGAAAAGGCCGAACGCGTAAGAAACCTTCACCCACTAATTGTAAGCAGTCATTGGGATGATTGGGTGGGCCTTACAAATGCAATACTGAGATGTTCACTTGAGGTAAGACACTGGTTGGGTATTTAACCTTTTTAAAGGAATATTCCAGGATCAATGGAAGCTAATCTCAATTGAATGCATTTGTGGCATAATATTGATTACCATATATGGGAAATACATTTTCAGTTGTCCCTCATTTCCTTGCTAAAGCAAAAACAAAAATATGTGAGACAATGGAAGTCAACAGGGCCATCATGTTAACATAATTTTAGTGTGAAAGTATAAATTATTGGAGTAAAATTATAGGGTTTTTTGCAACAGAACACCTAAAACCTGTAAAAGTCTTTAAATAATTGAAACAGCTTTACATTTTCTTTTTTTAAATACACAACAGAAGTTTTAAGTTTAACATTTATGCTTTTAAGTCCTCTAAAAAGGGGCCTATTCACTTTCTTTTCAAATTATTCACTTCCACAGTGTATTCTTTTATTAAGAAATAGAGGTCAGGTTGAAAGTCAAATGCTCCAACTTGTACTGAACCCAAAATATTATTTTAGGCACATGACAACACAACTGTAAGAGATAAGCATTTCAATACTTTCTTCATACCACAGATATGCATTTAAAACAATCAGTGAGAGCATGTTAAATGTTTTTCTTGCGGCTGAAGGAAAATGACACATGTAATTTCAAGTGGAAACTAAACTTTGAAGGAATGATGCACGGACATCCTGAATTCACACGCCTTGAATTGAAATGGAGCCTGAGGTGATTCTCTTCTTGGATGTTGATGTGAACGGAGCACTTATGGTGACAGGTGCTCTAGCCAGCCCCATTATTACGCTTGACACACTTTCTGAAGGTGCATCTTTTCCACAAAGATTGTGACTTTCATCTTTTCCCATTACCATGCAGGTGTAACGGGCAAAGCACCGAAGAATCCATCTGCAGCTGCCTCTGTGTTATTACCCTGGTGACATTTAGAGTGCACACTGACAGGGGCGGACGATTGTCCACTAGTTCCCAGAGGTCTAAGTTTATGGTTCACAGTGGTATTTAGATGTCACAGTGTGCAGCCAATAGTGCAGCCTTAACTTTTTTTAATATGTTTGAGAATTCTGAAATGTGAAAATGGATGTTGGCTGCCCCTTTCTGACTAACGTGGCTGTAATTATTATGTTTAATGAATCTTAATCACTGAAAATCAAAGGTAATGAAATGGTCAAAACATATTGTCCTCAATGATAGTTCATCCAAAAAGGAAAATTCTGTTATCATTTACTCATCTTTTGTGTTCTGCAGAAAAAATAAACTAATGGGTCTTCAGGTTTAAATCATCATGAGGGTGAATAAATGATTATAGGATTTTCATAAACTTTGAACTATCCCTTTAAAGTATTTGACTGAGAATAATTCAATATTTATGCATTTTAGTATGTAATATTCAACTTGAATGTATAAACAGCAAACATATGTTATTGGAATCTTCTGCCATCAGAAAAAAATGCTGGGTTAAAAACAATCCAAGTTGGGTTGAAAATGGACAAACCCAGAAATTGGGTTGTTTGAATGGGTCCATTTACTAAGGTTCAAACAACCACATTTCTGGGTTTGTCCATTTCCAACCCAACAGGTTGTTTTTAACCCGCATTTTTTTTTTGTTTTTTTTTAGATTGAACTGTATTCTTTTTATTTTGAGGGTACATGAGCCACGCTGTTTGTTAAATAAATGCCAATGACAGAACTTGAGTGCAATAATTACTAACCCATTGCCACAATGACTTTCTATAGCTAGTTATCACAATGAATGCCAGAAACACAAAATGTCCAACTAAAACTTGAGCCATAATCCAGTACAGAGACAGATCTTCAGATTATGAACATTTATACCATTCTGCAGGCTAATCAGTCATGTGATGTCTTATTTGTTTGAGCCTTACAAAATTGCCTTTCATCAGGAAAAAAAACCCTAAACAAGCAGAACAATGGACCTTTATATAATCAATGCTAAAATCTCATTTATTCTGAGGAGGGCTCTGAAATATTTTTCTTTCTGCAAATCTTGCATCATTTCCGTTGGCACAGAAGGGTGTGAATAAATTGCACTTAAGAAAATAAGATGATCAGTCGTGTTTCACAGCACCTATGCAATCTTTGTAAACCAAATTCAGCTTTTTGTGACCTTGGCATCATTGTAAGAGTGAGTGACTGCCAAAAACCTTGCATGTGACATCATACTGATTGTAAAAGCATTACACATCTCTGTTTGTATCGATTGAAAACAACCTCTAGTTTCTTTGCTCTTGGTTTGTCACATGGTTAATGGCTTAAATGTGATAAGCATGTTGCTGTAATGTGTAAGAATTCACAGTCATCTTAAAACATTTTCTTGGAAACATCATGGCAAATAATTTAGTAATATTATCTAAGACATTTTCTAAGTTAAATAATGTTGCTTTTAGTGAAAACAAGCAACCGCAAACTGTCATCAGAACAATTTGAATCTCAGCAAAAGTTATCCGGTTGAGTATGATGTACTGAAAAAAATCTATATAATAATGGAGGTGTCTTTAAACTGTTAACTAGTTGATTAATACAGTTAACTTTTTGAAGCAGCAACTTGCAATGGACAACTCAGGCTTGTGATTTAATTATGTTTTATTTAGGAAAGATTACTGCATATTATATAAATATATGCAGATTAAAAAGAGTTAAGGTCAATATTTAATGAACTCGTTCACAAAATGTAAAACCTGCACTTCATGCACTTTCATTGCAGAGAAGTTCAACAGTTTACAAAAGAGAAAACTAATCAGACAAAACCTCGCTAGAGAGGCCAATCTTAGAGTGTAACTAAACGAGCCAATGCAGATTGGCATGCAATGATTGCACCAGCTGCTCTTACACACAGATATAATACTCTATATAATGAGTAGCAGGTGGATTGCATATTAGCTTTTCTATTCCTGCTTTTATTTTTACCTTCTATAGAGCAAAAAATGTTGTTCTCAGAGGCAGTGAGCGAAAGGCTGCACTATTTCCTGTTTGTGTCACCACGACCATTCCCCGGCGTGCTTCAGAACCTAGGAGATAAGTTTCCCTAAAAGAGCTTACACAGGTAGAATTTTTAAAGATGACATTCTACCTGTGTGTCTCTGGATGCTGTACTCACCTGGAGCCAAGTGACGTGATCGAATCTCACGTGTCTGAGCGCAGAGCATGCTGAGGCGGTGGTCGTGGATCAGTCATGCACCCCCTGCGGGAAGATGCCCATCTCAGTACTGTAGTCAGTTCCTTTAAAGGAGCAGAGTTCCTGTGCCTCTGCCTTGATCTAACCCTTCCCAGAGGGTTACTTCGGGCAGTAGTGCAGGTGATCTGAGGATTGCGGTGAGTGCGCTTCCCTCTGGAAACCAACCCCCTGGGAACCTTCACTCCTTCCACACTACTTAATCAGTATCTGCTGCATTGTCTGCATATCATGACCCCATAAAAGAAAGGTTGCTTCGTTGGGCGAGAGAGTTAAATACTCCTCGCCTTCCCTCCTTAACCTCTTGGGACCTTGCTCTGGTGCTTAGAGCACTTCAGAACGACCCATTTGAGCTTTTGCCATCAGCAGAACTAAAGGTTCTATCTATGAAGACTTTGTTGCTAACCGCACTGGCCTCTATCAAGGCCTTGGTCGACGAATTGTGCCTAGAGTTTGGGCTGAGTAACACCCACATGGTACTGAGACCCCGGCCTGACTATGTGCCTAAGATTCCTACCACTCCCTTCAGGGACCAGGCAAGCGCTGCCCCCAAAGGAGGCAGACCAAGCCCTAACCTTGCTCTGTCCCGTCCACGTTCTGCAAATGTACGTGGACAGAACACATAGCTTCAGGACAGCTCTTTGTCTGTCATGGAGGCCAGCAGAAGGGAAAGGCTGTCTCCAAGCAGAGGATGGCCCACTGGATAGTGAATGCCATTACTTTGGCTTATCAAGCTCAAGGTTGCTCAGGTTGCAAGCTCACTCTACTGGGCTGGTTGACAGCCAACATATTCACTAGATCAGGGGTGTCCAAACTCGGTCCTAGAGGGCCACTGTCCTGCAGAGTTTAGCTCCAACTTGCCTCAACACACCTGCCTGGAAGTTTCTAGCATGTCAGGTGTGTTTAATTGGGGTTGGAGCTAAACTCTGCAGGACAGTGTTCCTCCATGAGTAGGATTGGACATCCCTGCACTAGAGATTCTATAGCTTTCATGGAGAGCTGGTATCCTCCTATGTTCTCACCTCAAATGGGTAGAAGCACCGAGAGGCCCGGGCTCATTGTTGGCTTGCTGCACCCTTAACTATGGTGATTATATTCTCCAGAGCAAATCCTGTCTGGTTCTCCATCACTCTTGGTGCCTGACATGATGGAGAATCTGGCCCCAGGCCTATTTCCTTTGTATAAATGAGAACCAGTTTTAGGTTGGGTACCATATGTGTGACCCTGAGGGGATCCCATTTGTATATTTTCCACAGTTGCTCCTAAACAGAAGCCTGTGTCTTTCCCTTATGGAGAGCACCCTTTTCTGATAAGGGTGAAGCCACCCCTAAAACCTCCTTTGTATTCCGACCCTATGGGTTTATACTCCACATAACTCCTTCGGGGTAGGATGTGGCTTCCGCAGTGTTCCTTTTCCAGTAGAAAAGGCATGCTATCCCAGTGTTATCCACTAGTCTCACTGAATGGGTCATGAGGGACAGCAGTGATTGACATTCTATGTGTTAGCCCTGTCTCATCAGGTAAAAGAAATCAAGAGGCTCACAAAGGGCACTGGAAGGGGCAACTGTCAAACAGTCGCTTTGGTAGGGATTCCTATTTGTCGGTCATTGGCGTGGCGTTGAGAGTCACCGACTAAATGGGACCATCTTGGCTATGTGTGTAACCCTCAATCCCTAAAGGAGGGAACAGAGATGCCACGTCCTGTCGCCATAACTGCTGTACCCCGCTGGGGTGCTGCGTGACCGGCTCAGATTCTCAGCTAAAAACAAATATGCAATCAACCTGATACTCATTATATACCCGCACTGCATGGCAGAGCAGCTGGTGCAATCATTGCATGCCAATGTGCATTGACTCGTTTAGTTACACTCAAAGTAGATTGGCCTCTCTAGCGAGATTCCTATTTGTCGATCAACGGTGTTGTGTCTCCGTTCCCTTTTTCATGGAACAAGGGGTAACATGCATAACCGAGATGTTTTGAACAACATCAGTATTGCTATAAAGAGAAAAAAACTCTTTATTCTTAATAACAAGTATTTAATTCTTCTCATACGTTCTCATGTTTTGACCAAGCATAAATTATTATGTATGGGTGCCATGCAAAACCAACCCATTGGGCCACTGAATCTGCATTAACGACAACAGTTGGGGCAACAGCCTTAGTCCTAATGGGTTGTTATCATGGCTATCAAAATCCAGTGTTCTGTATTTTGCGTACGTGAGTTTTTGTTGTAGGTGGCTATTGTAGATGGCTATAAAAAAAATGTTTTTAAAAAAATTATGTACTGTGCTAATTAATTGAGACTTCTTACAGCTCTTACAGGTTGTTGGCCTTGTTTGTTTCGTTGCTTCTATTGCTCTCCCCTTTTATGTAAGTCGCTTTGGATAAAAGCATCTGCTAAATGATTAAATGTAAATGTTAAATTTATTTTAACAAAGCCTTTTGAGATGGGGATTTCTCACAGTATAAATTATGCACGTCAATATTTTAAGTTGTTAACACAATGTAAAGTAAGGATTCAAGGAACATGACTTTGTAAAAATAAAAATAAAATTGTAAAATGATGTTAAATGTAAATTTACGTTGTACAAATTTTTGTGAAAAAACTGATAGCTTTTGATAGCATGACTAATTACAACACGTGCATCAGTGAAAGCTCCATAATGAACAGCCTTTGTTTACACAAACAAATCTCACCTGAAAATGCTATTTATCACGAAAAATATGTAGCCAATGCTCATGTTTATTAAATTTTCAAATTCCAAATATAATTTGTGCACCAACTGTAACCTTGAGTGGATATTCATTCACATGTAGCCTACAGTCCAAAACAAATGTCTATTAATAGTCTATTAATAATATTGGATAATGCACTTTACCTCATCAATTAACCAGTTAGATGCGACTGTTTGTGTTATTAAATATTATTATAAAGTGTTACCAAATATATTTAGAGATCATTGCAGCCCCCACACATTTGCTGACGAACAGCTAAACATTTTAATTCTCGTGTTTGTATAGGCTACTTACCCAAAAGGGAACCGATGAGGATGAAAACTTGAATGGTGGTGGTGAAATCTTTGTAGGCTCTTTCCTGCGCGTGCAGGATCTCCTCCAGCCGTGTCACCTCTTTATCCTGAGCATCAACCCACAGACCCACCGGAGACGACGCGTTTAGGAAACCTCGGTTCGAGGAGTTTAAACTTGTGGTTCCGTTTTCTGACAGTGGAAACCAGCGCTCCGCGTTTTCCGCCTCCATCATCATTCATATCTGAGGCGCCACTATAATTCTTTGGCTCAGGTCTCGCCGCGCGCACGTTATTGGTGAATAGCGCTTGAGCGTTATGATGTCGTGTCCATCATGATGAACATGCGAGCTTTCTCTAGTTTCTCCAAATTATCAAAAGCATGAAACATTTTGGGAAAACGCTGAACGGTGATCTTTCCCTAGCATAATCTCAGATAGGATTGCATCTGGCAGATTTGGTTAAATTTGCATTACGTAGCCAGGCTATCTCATCACTAACTGCCCCTTTCAGATTTGCGATATCGAAAGGCATCTTTCAGATATAAAAAGGCATGATTTCGTTTAACAGTAGCTACATAGCCTATCACAATAAAATCACAATGTCTTTAATGGAGCGATACGGTTAATGACGGCGACATTCACGCGCTTGTCACGCCACATCACCCAACTTCATTTTACTAGCCGTGTAAAACAGACGAAGATGGTATATAATAATACGGGTTATAAGCTATGCAATATTGAGCGAGCATTGGCTTAATAAAATATGTAACTGTCTGCAAATGATGTCTAAACAGTGTAGCTATAAGCCATAGACAATAAGATGGAGAAATTACCCACATACCCGTATGAGATCGTTATGAATGATCAAATCCAAGTGTCAGAAAACGAGATTTTTGTAAACGCATATCACGCTAAATATCGTGTCAGTGTGTGACCTGACTCCTGGCTTTTTAGCGTACACTACAGGCTTCAGTGAGAGTGACAATAGCGCTTTATTTCTTCAAATGAAAGGTGGGCGCTTACAATAAAACGTCACTGTATCCGATCGTTACGGCGTCTTCTAGAGGCGCGTGAGGATTTGAACGAGAAGTATTGAGCCCGTATTTGCTGCAGACACTTACTGCATGCAAAGAAAGCGATACAAGAAGAGTTTTCCTTATTGTGAATAGTAAATAATTAATCCGGTGAGCGAAACGCCAACATAATACTAAGTCTTTGCACTGCAGTGTGAATGTGCAAACCTTGAAAACAGCAGCCTATAGGCTCACACTGCACTGAATTTGTCTACGTGTTGCTTTAGTTTGTTTGTTTCTATAAAAGGAAGGTCAGTGTCCTTGTGGTCAGGGGAAATTTTAGACAACCCATGAGGAATCTCTAAAGCCTGCATAAAATGAGACAGTGGCTAGTTGTCACACAAGGATGTTGTCACAAGGGTTATATAAGGTTGTGTAAGAATTCCAGCCATCAAACACCTAATATTAAGTATTTGTGAAATCTACATGCAATACAACAGTGATGCACATGCAGCTCCGTTGTAATTTAGCAGCAAAAGGGCATATCTTGTTAGATAAAATGCTATATATAATCTACAATAGATTGCAATAAATAGTTTTGAGGCTAGTAAGCATTTTCTTCACCCTATAGTTTAATTTTTAAGATCCCTTTTCTTTCCCTAAAACCATATCAAATCTGATTTAAGACTTAATATTGTATATCCCTTAAAGGGATAGTTCACCCAAAAATGTAAATTAACCCATAATTTACTCTCCCTCAAGCCATCTTGTATATAACATTCTCGTTTCAGCCTAATACAATCAGTTATATTAAAAAATGTTCTGGCTAATCCAAGCTTTATAATGGCAGTGAATGGCCACCCAGGGGTTAATAAAGGCCTTCTGTAGTGAATCAATGGGTTTATTCAATGGGAAAAATATTTAAATATTACATATTTACAACTTTATAAAGTAAAATATAGTTTCTGCCATGCCGTCTTACACAATTAATATACGAAGAGTGTAATGTCTCTCGCAGTTCAAAACACATGCTACTTCTGATGTCATCATGCTTTTTTAATAAGTTACATACAGAAGGTTGTTTGGGATATATAACTTAATAAACGTGTTAAAATGTATATATTTCTTACAAAACCCCATCAATTTGCTTCAGAGGGCCTTTATTAACCCCCCAGAGTTGTGTGAAGTACTTTTATAATGGATGGATACATATAACTGATTGTATTCGTCTGAAAGAAGAATGTCATATATGGCTTGAGGGTGAGTAAATCATCCGTTTAGGTGATTGTTATTAATGGATAGCCTACTGCAATCTGCAATATTTTTCTCAAATAGCATCACTGCTGTTTAGACATAAGGGATTTTACTCATGCTAATACACCCTCATTATAAAAAAGTCCATGAATAGAGCGAAAGATCTCTGTAGCTCATATAACTGTAGTTACATACATGATGTAATTCCACACACAAGAACACAATCCATTCATGGTGATACCGTGCACTGCATGTTGTAGTAACAGCTCCTCTATAAATATAAAATGAACTGTTTCCAGTTAATCAACATGCAAGAACTCTTAAGAGCTTCCGCTCAAGTAGGCCGGGTTAAATGACAAGGGCTGCTGGATTTTTTCCTTGTCATAGTGCTCTCTAAATGATTTGCAAAGAGTACCACTGGAGATTTATTCAGAGAGCTCATCCATTTTCATGTAACCCCCCCATGTTGTTCTAAATTCTTTGACTTTCATTGTAAAGAAAAAAAACAGTTGTAAATTTCTTCAAAATCATCTTGAGGGTTTTGAATGAATTACAGAATTGTCATGAGTGTCCCGTTGAGGCATGGACTCCACTAAACCCCTGAAGGTGTGCCGTGGTATCTGGCACCAAGATGTTAGCAGCAGATCCTTTAAGTCCCTGGGGCCTCCGTGGATCAGACTTGTTTGTTCAGCTCATCACAGATGCTCGATTGGACTGAGATCGGGGGAATTTGAAGGCCAACACCTCGAACTCATTGTTGTGCTTCTCAAACCATTCTTTCCTTGGACCACTTTTGATAGATACTGACCACTGCAGAAATCTCAAGAGCTGCAGCTTTGGAGATGCTCTGACCCAGTCTTCTAGACATCACAATAACTTGGCCCTTGTCAAACTTGCTCAAATCCTTACGATTGCCCATTTTTCCTGTTTCTAACAAATCAACTTTGAGGACAAAATGTTCACTTGATGCCTAATATATCTCACCCACTAACAGGTGCCGTTATGAAAAGATAATCATTGTTATTAACTTTACTTGTGAACGATTGGCTTCCTAATAATCATTTGTGGATGCTGATCATTCCAGGGACAAACACATTAGGGTTTGATCAAAATCATGCAAATCAGACATAGGAGGCCACCTCTTAGAATAAGAAATATAGAATATTAGAATTACTCAAAATAATTAATAATACAACATAAAAAAACAGACATAATCTCAAGATATCTAATCATTCTTTATTGGAAGCTCCAGTATATGTTAGGTACATAAAGTAACTCACTTCCAACGGCCATGGTTGCATATCTCTGTCAGATAAACACCAAAAGTAAAGTGAGTATTTTTTACAATAAGATTCAAATGACTTTAAATAAATCAATGTTAAGTGGTCTCTACCGGTCAGATTTTTTTTAAATTAATATTTTTGCTTAAAAAATTGATAGTGACAGTAAATAATTTTACATTATTCCAAAGATTTCTATTTAAAAAATGGTGTTCTTTCCCAAAATCTCTGTTTTAGCAACATAACCGTTTTCATTCAACATTGATAATAATAAGAATTGTTTATGACAATCAAATCAACATATTAGAATGATTTCTGAAAGATTGTGTGACATTAAATGCTGGAATAATTCAGCTTTGCCAACACAGGAATAAATTACATTTTTCATTAAAATATAAAACTATTTTAAATTGTAATATTTCACAATATTACTGTTTTCACTGTGTTATTGATCAAATAAGTGCAGCATAAGTGAGCACAAGATTTGAAATGAAAAACATTTTACTGACCCCAAACTTAAACTTTAACACATACTGAATTAGTTTGATTTTACAAAAAAATTCTCCATACTTTGTATGAAACATCAGTAGATTTAAAAGCAAATCAACCATTATCAATAATTTGACCATTTTTTTTATTGCAAATCAACATTATAACTGGATGTCCTGACTCATGTACTATATGTTCCCTTTTTCTTACAACATAGATCTGCAATTGTGATCAGCAGCCGCTAGGTGTTTTTTGAAAAAATTCACAATCCTCTGCCATGCGTCTAACTGTGCTTCTGAATGAGCCTTGGGTTCCCCTCCAAACAAAACCACCTGGTTAGCTGCAGCATGAAAATTGGCGAGACAAAAGGGCATATAAGGCACCTCAATAAAGTGACCTGCTTTTTCATACCTCACCAGCTCGTAGTTATTTTTCCCATGTGCTTTGAGTCTGTCGCATGCGAGTTTTGCATAATAGGCACTTTGCCAATTCCGGTCAGCTTCTGACATTATAAACATGAAGTTACCAGAGGCACGCTCAATGGGAATAACGCTAGGAAGACCTATTTTGGACATCGGGTCATGCATGACATCCACGATATCCAAAAGGCCTGATGGTGTAATTTTTGCTCTTGTAATGTCGTACAAGAGGGGTGGAATACTGATGTCTTTGTAGTAGATGGGGACCAAAGTATTGGCATTGCATCCATTGATCCAAACAGTGGCCGATATACCAGGCAGGAAAGTTGCCATTGACAAAGCGAGATCTCCACTCTTTGATATGGACACTAGGCCAATTTTTTGATCGTTGACCTTTGAATACAACAAATGTTGGAATTTGAATTAATTAATAAATAATAATTAATAAATAAATTCTTATAAAATCTCCCATTGTAATTAGCTTCATATTATTTAGATTATGAGAACAATAAGGTTATACATACTAACCTCTGGCTGTTGTCTCAGGAAATCTATGCCTTCTTCAAAGTACTCGAGGTGAAATTTGTCAGCTCTTTTGGGTAAATCTTGGTAACCTTGAAAAGCCAAGGCAAAAACGGCAAAGCCTCGTTTTGCCAGCAGAGCTGCCCTCAACTCAAACGGACCTCCTCTAAACACATATGTATCCAATATCCCAGGAAAGGGTCCTTTACCTGAAAAATTAGAACATCAGCATTAAAAACGTACTCGGTTACTTTCGTAACCTCGGTTCCCTGAGAGAGAGGAACGAGTATTATGTATGGGGAAAACTCCTTTTCTCGAGAATATGAAGCAAAACTTTATTAATAAAGGTATCCATGTAAAGCGTAGTGCCGCTGTACGGCCATAACCCAGCGCGAGGAGCGCTCTTGTAGCGACTCAGGCGAATCAAACACACAATCGCCAGTTACATTTAACAAATATGTTTTGAAAGTTGTGCTTACTGACAGACCTTCCCCCAACACAACAGAGAAAGATTCTTCGTCACCCTGGAAACCATCTGATAAGATGTTTTATGGTTCAAAAGAATTTGGCCACATGAAGTCTTATACACAAAGAGCTTTTGCCTCAAATTATAGACAAACCATCTATAAATGAACATGCACCCCAGGACATTATATGTAAACACATAACTGTCTTGTAAAATGTTTATTCCGTATGGTATTTTGCATCTTTTTGTCTTTGTCCTAACAAAGTACTAGTTCAGATAACCTCATATATGTCATGTCTCCTATCAAATTAATGCTCACTTCACGACTTACACTTCCATGTATATCACTTATTCAGAAAATGCAGTGTGTGTTTGTTGCATTAATTATAGTATGAAGACTCAGAGACCCACTGAGTCGAACTTTCAAACAAAGAGCCATAAATCTGCTGAGGAATTTCCCGCCTGGAAATCCCAACAATCTCATTGGTTAAGTCTAACCCTGGAGGGTGGGACTTCTTCCAGACCTTAAAAGACCAGTGGAGACAATCTTCTCTCTCTTCTCTTCTCCGAAAATCTCTTGCTCTTAGGGGGGGGGGGGGGGGGGGGGGTTGCTGGCACATAAGCCATGCCACCAATGCAGGCCCTCCAAGCAGGCCTCATCTCTTCCAAAAATCTTCTCTTCTACAATCCGATCTTCAACAACACGAAGCGCCGCTAGAGAAAAGCCGCTTTCCTCTCTTCCTCGGAAAGAACCACCGGATATGCAGGAACAAACGCACACACGCGAGAAGCCACAACTAGAGCAAGTATTATCTTCCAAATTCAACTGCTGTAAAGAGGGTGTGTTATTTTTCCGTTGGGACAAGTTAACTCCGTGAAGGTCGTATTTGAGGAACTGAAGGAAAGCTGTTTCTTACCCTCCCCCACTCGTTGTCTCTCTCTCTCTCCCTCTCTCTCTCTCTTTTATCTCTCTCTAACTTCAGTCTATTCATTATTCTCTTTTATGTATTCTTTCGTTAATATCTATACTTCTACTCTCTTGATGCATATTTAGTATGTACTTTCTATGTGAATTGTAGTGTTATTTTTAGTCTGTGTTTATTAAACCTCCAAAAGACATTTAATGAGTTGAATCTGTTATTCTGCCACATACACGAAGTCAATGAAACTTGTGATCTAATGTTACCTAACTGCTTATGCTACTATGTTAGTAAAGTAAACTGTATGACCATTTGAAATATTGAACTTATCCTGATCAGTAAAGTTAATGTTTCTTATGCGCTCGTAAAGCAGTAATCCCTTATTGAGAATTGATTTGAAAAGTCTATAACTAATTTGCAGGACAAACTTAGTAGGATAATTTCAAGCAATTCCGTAAAGGGTTACTTGTATTTAATTAAACAATTTTCCCTATCGGAAAATTTTAATACGTAATGAATGACTGGCAAATAATATTCATAAATTCATGAATATTGAATATTAAATCCCTTTTGAGTTAATTATTCCCCGAGACATTAAACTCATGAGTCGTTGTTGTTACACTCTGATTGGCTGGGCGGCGGCAACTGCAGGAACCTATGGCGAGGCGGCTGAGAGGAACGAACCAATGGGGGGTGTTCCAGAAAGCCCGGCGTAAAAGGTGCTTATATTTGCATACAGGAGGCTATATAAGACCGTGATTCGCCATAGGTGTCAGGTTTTAAGATCGACTGAAGCGATACCTGAGAAGCATAAACACGGCACTGAACGTAATACTCGTTCCTCTCTCTCAGGGAACCGAGGTTACGAAAGTAACCGAGTACGTTCCCTTTCCAGAGAGGTTCCTCGTATTACGTATGGGGAACACAATGTAAAGCGCTGTGTGTGCTGACTGACCCAGAACACCCAAGCACATGTCAATAAATCCGCGAGAGACCAACAGAGGCGGCTTATAAGGGGGGAATGAAGAACCGGAAGAGTCGGTTCGTTTGAACAGCTGATCGGACATAGTCGGATCTTATGATGAATGAGAATGGTGCTTAAGGACTAATAAGTACAGGCCAAAACGTAAGGCAATCTGCCAGGGTCTATAGAGCCTAGATGGAGAGAAGCCCTGCTTGTAGAGCTGGAACCTCCAATTTGTAGAATCTGATAAAAGTGGACGGAGAGGCCCAGCCTGCCGCCGCACAGATATCTTCCAAAGAAATGCCACACGACCGAGCCCAAGATGAGGCCATGCCTCTAGTGGAGTGGGCTTTAACGCCTATAGGGCAAGTCAGGTTTTAGGATTCATATGCCAGCGAGATCGCGTCCACTATCCAGTGTGAGAGTCTTTGCTTCGTGACCGCACAACCTTTAGTGCAGCCGCCGAAGCAGACAAAGAGCTGGTCCGACTGCCTGAAGGGGGAGGTGCGCTCCAGATAAAGTCTCAAAGCTCTGACCGGGCAGAGTAGGTTCGCGCCCTGTTCGCCCTGAGATGCGGGTAATGGAAGCAGAGTAATAACCTGTGCTCTAAAAGTGGTAGAAAGCACTTTGGGTAAAGAACCATGTCTCGGTTTGAGAACAACCTTGGAGTTGTTGGGCCCGAACTTGAGACAGGACGGGTTCACTGAGAGTGCGTGTAGGTCACTCACACGTTTAACCGAGGCCAGAGCCAGCAGAAACGCGGGAAACGAGGTCCCAAATCGGGAGCGAGGGAGGGCGAGGGGGGTTCAATCTCCTAGCCCCGTTAATAAAACGTACAATGAGCTCACTTTTCCCTAGTGAATGTCCCGCGATCCGAGCGTGGTTAGCTGCTATGGCGGCGACATAAACTTTGAGCGTGGAGGGGGAACGACCCGCATCCAGTAGCTCTTAGAGAAAAGCGAGCACTTCTGCTGTTTCGCATGAGCGTGCGTCGATATTTCGGACGGCACACCAGTTAGAAAACACCGACCACTTCAGAGTATAGAGCCGCCTAGTCGCAGGGGCTCTAGCTTCCGCAATATTGTTCATAATTCTGTCAGAGAGGTTTCCCGATACCAGTTGATGGGCCATATGTGGAGGGCCCATAGTTCGGGACTGGGATGCCAGATCTTCCCCTTCGCCTGCGTGAGGAGGTATTTCCTCAGCGGAATGGGCCATGGGGCTGTGTCTGACAGCTGGATCAGATCGGAGAACCACGTTCGGTTCCTCCAGAGCGGGGCTATTAAAAGCACCGTGGATGCTGTCTCCCTGATTTTCTTGATGGTTTGCGGCAGCATCGCGATCGGGGGGAAAGCATATAGCGGGAGACTGGGCCAGGGCGTCCCTGCGTTTGGAGAAAAATATTGGGCAGTGTTGTCTTCTGAGGCGAAGAGATCCACCTTCGCTCTGCCGAAGGTGTTCCAAATTAAGAGAACCATTTGCGGGTGAAGAGACCATTCCCCTGGGGGAATGGGTCCCCTGGATAACATATCCGGACCCAGATTCAGAATTCCTGGCACGTGAGCCGCCCTCAGGGAGCTCAGGTTGTGCTCTGTCCATAAAAGGAGATGCTTCGCCATGCGGTGAAGAGAATGTGATCTCAGGCCGCCCTGGCAATTTATATACGCTACCACCGACATATGTTGTCTGTACGAACCAAGATGTGGTGGTTCTTTATATGTGGAAGGAAACCTCTCAGCGATAAGGCGACCGCTTTCATCTCTAGACAGTTTATGTGCAGCCGTTTTTCTGTTTCTGTCCACAGGCCAGAGATCGGCTTGCCCTCGTGTAGGGCTCCCCACCCGCGAGTGGAGGCATCTGTCGAGACCACTTTCAATTTCGTAACCGTGCCCATAAGCACGCCATTCCGATACCACTCTGTCCCCGTCCAAGGAGCCAAAGCTTTGACAACTTTGTGGTTCACTTTGACCGGAAGACAGCCCCATTTCCATGCGTAAGGTGGGACACGGGCGTGTAGCCAACGCTGGAGGGGACGCAAGTGTAACAGTCCCATCCTGAGCACTAACGATGCCGAGGCCATAAGGCCGAGCATCCTCTGAAAATGTTTCAGGGGAACACGAGTCCCGGCTTTGAATGAAGCCGCCATGTTCTGGACGGATAGCGCACGCTGTGTCGTTAGCCGCGCGTTCATGAGTCTCGAGTCTAAAATTATGCCCAGAAAAGATATATTTTGAGTGGGGGACAGCGAGCTCTTGGCGATATTGATCCTGAGACCCAAACAGTCTAAATGGTTGAGGAGCCAGGATCTGTGTGTTAGTAGTTGTGCTCGAGACTGGGCTATCACTAGCCAGTCGTCGAGGTAGTTGAGCACCCGCATCCCTTTCAGCCTGAGCGGGGCTAATACCGCGTCCATACATTTCGTAAACGTGCGGGGCGCCAGGGATAACCCGAATGGCAGGACCGTGTACTGATAAGCCTGCCCCTCGAAGGCGAATCTCAAGAATGGCCTGTGGTGGGGGGCTACCTGAACGTGAAAGTAGGCATCTTTCAGATCTATCGTGAAAAACCAGTCCCCGGGGTGAATGTGCGCGAGGATCTGTTTCACCGTCTCTTTTTGAGATTTATTTGGGCCGCCGTGATAACGGCGTTTGTGTGCAGGCGAGTGCGTTTGACAACGGGCTCGTTGGCTGCGAAACTGAGGTCGGCAGTCACCTGGGTGCAGGGAACTGGGAGACCAGGAGGGAGAGATGGGGGTCCGGCCGAGGCGAGACCTGACCATCTCCTCTTTCTCCTTGCGGCTAGGACGGCTTCGGAGGCTCGGGCTTCAACACAAGCTTGGGTCGAGGTCCCCGGCGTTCAGGAGGGGCGTCTAAGAAGGAGGCTTTATTCGTGTCCTTCATCTCGGTCAAATTCAGCCAAAGGTGCCTCTCTAAGACCGTCAGGTTAGCCATATTCTTTCCAATGGCTTGCGCGGTGGCTTTAGTAGCACGAAGGGCCAAGTCCGTCGCGCTGCGAAGGTCCTTCAAAACTTCGGGGACAGACTCGTCCAAAGAGGTCTGGCCTGGAACACCTGAAGGACAGCCATGGTGTGAAGGGCCGCGGAAGCCTGGCCAGCGGAGGCATACGCTCGGCCAGTGAGAGCAGAGGTGGTGCGGCAGGGCTTGGAAGGGTGCTGCGCCCTGGCCTGCCATCCTCTGGAGGAGGGCGGGCAGAGGTGCGCGGCGACAGCCTCTTCGAGGGGGGGGAAGAGACTCGTAGCCTTTTTCCTTGGCGCAGTTGACGGTAGAGAGCACTGAGGAAAAGGCGGATCTCGCGCGAGCAGAGTAGGGAGACTTCCAAGATTTAGTAAGCTCGTCATGTACCTCAGGGAAGAAAGGCGCGGGCTTCTGAGGAAAAGAGAGGCGGCGGCTTTCTAGGTACCACTCGTCCAGTCTGCTGCACGTTGGCTCTTCGGGCTGGGACCACTCGAGTCCGAGGTCTTCCACGGCCTTAGAGAGCACGCGGATAAGCTCCGCGTCAGCATTGTTTTTGGAGCTCATGGCGGTCTGCGTCGAAGCGGGGGGCTCCGAGACAGAAACTGACCACTCGCTACACGAAGCGGCAGTGGAGAGGCTGTCCTCGTCTTCCTCTGGCGACGGGCCACCGAAGGAAACCGAACAGGCCGCTCCATGAGAGGGGCGCTGTTCCTCCTGAGTGAAGGTGACCGGCGAAGGCGAGGCACGCGGGGAATGATCCGGCGTGCAGTCCCCCGACCGCTCTGGCAGCCTCTGGTCGCGGCGTTTCTTACGGCGCGGCCCAGCGGCAGGAGGAGGGACCTGGTTGAAGGTGGCGAGGCAAGCCCGAAGGGTCTGCAGCGCAATCACATCACACTCGGGGCAGCCGCCCCTGGAAAGCGCGAGCTGCGTGTGGTCCCGTCCGAGGCATGTCACACAGATGATGTGACGGCCGTTGCCGAGGAGAGGAGCTCTGCATGAGCCGCAGGAGGTGCGAGGCATTTGAAACAACGCCTTGCGCTCTTTTAGAAAGAAAGAATAAAAGGATACAGGCGCCGGATGGCGTAGCTGGAACGGCAGAGAAGGCGGAGAGGGAATCCGTTGTCCTCAGCTGCAGGTTCCGCTGGTGCTTTTCGACGGTGGTGCTTCTTCCGGAGGTCAGCGAAGGTGTCGCTGAAGGAGATAAAATCTGACACCTATGGCAAATCACGGTCTTATATAGCCTCCTGTATGCAAATATAAGCACCTTTTACGGCGGGCTTTCTGGAACGCCCCCCATTGGTTCGTTCCTCTCAGCCGCCTCACCATAGGTTCCTGCAGTTTCCGCGGCCCGGCCAATCAGAGCGCTCCTCGTGCTGGGCTATGGCCGTACAGCGGCACTACGCTTTACATGGATACCTTTATTAATAAAGTTTTGCTTCATATTCTCGAGAAAAGGAGTTTTCCCCATAGGTAATACGAGGAACCTCTCTCGAAAGGGAACTATACATTTGACAGGCTTGATTGAAATAATGGACAGCATTTGTGGGTGTTTTCAAACTGATGGGTGTTTATTAATCACGCAATGAAAATGATCCCCTTCACCCGGCCCCACCCCATGAGAAATGTAGCAGTGTTTTTTATTTTAGAGATTTTTATTGGATTTTGACATGCTTCAAAGCCTGCGATGATGGGAGACCGGACCATAAGCATGTAAATCTGTAGCCAGTTAAATATCTATAATACGCAACTATTAGTTAACAGTTTATTTCTTTCGTTAAATATAAGTGTTACAATATGTTGTAAACATTAATATATTACGTCCAAGTCTTTACCATCCCAGAAGATGATGTCCAGCTCAGGCCTTACCAGAGTCTCTATTGTGCATTATTCCCCGGTCCAACTCCAGCTTCTCCCGCTCAGCTCAATGAAAGTATAGAACAGTGTTTGTTTATTTGCATTTTGTCTTATAATTTTGAGTGACAGATGTCGCATTTGATTTAGCCTATTTTTTTCTGTGATAATTTTTAGCTGGTGTTGACAGTACATGAAAAATAAATGATTGCACGGACAACATATCCTATCACCAGTGTCTCTCTTTCTATAAGGGAAATTTAAAAGAGAGATTCTGGAAACAAAATCTAAATTTAGCTGGATCAGTCGGGTCGGGAATAAAATAATTTATAGCGGGTGAGCACGGAGTGAATTTTAAGTGTGAGCGGGAAGTTCGGAATAGCGGGAGCGGGACGAACAAAAAAGCCCCACGCAGATGTAATTTGTAGGCTATTTAAAAAAAGTGGGCCTCACTTTATATTAGGTGGCCTTAAGTACTATGTACTTACATTAAAAAATAAGTACAATGTACTTACTGTGTTCAAATTGTATTGCAAAGCACCTTTGCTGATACTGAGGTGGGATACAGGACAGGTGTGGTGGTGTGGGTCAGTTTAAGGGTAGGGTTAGGTGTAAGGGAAGTGCCAACTGTGTAATTACAAATGTAACTAAAATTAATTACAGACATAATTACATGCAGGTATTTTTTAATATGTAAATACGATGTAAAAACATGTATGTACACGATAAGTGCATTGTATCAAATTATTAATTAAAATGTTACTACATAGTGGTAAAGGCCACCTAATATAAAATGGGTACAAAAAGTGTAGAAAAAAAATAGAAAAAAGAAAGAAACAGTGAAAAGAGAGATAATGGACTGATTCCCCTTCTTGACAGAATGGTTGAGAAATAAATAGCTTTTATGCAAGTTAAAATTGGGAAAATAAAGTTCATCTTGTTTGCTCAGGGCAAGGAACTGTGCGAATGCACTAAACGTTTTGTTTACTTCAAGTGCTTGCGCTGTTGTGTTTAATAGTATCCAGGCTACACTTGAGTTAGCCTACCGACCCCTATACTGTCTTTATGGGAAATCTGATCGAATGCCACGGGAATGCGGACCAGTCAAATCCTGTAGTGTGCTATGAATGCTATGCACCCCAGTGTGCTATGAATTCTGGGATAGGGAAGGCTGTGAAGTTGTGGGAAGGTTCCATCTGCTGTACCCTTCCTTTGCCTGAGAAACGAAGGGCACATTTTGTATTTCTAAATGAAGTCGCTGGCCCTTTCCCAAATGGCACCCTAAACCCTCACGGTCTTCATCTGAGTCCGCATTTTAACAACTTAATGCCGCTTTGACTGCTGGGTAGAAGTCCTCTGCGTAGCTAGCAAACTTGTGGGCTCAGCTGCAAAGGAGGCGTTCATGAGCACCCTTCTTTAAGCTTAAATGATGAATGGGCACCCTACCGTCTTGTGGACTTGACAGGCACGTGCACGCAATGGCCATTGTAAGTCCACAAGACCGAAGGTGCACATGAAGTGTGCCATTTGGGACAGGGCCGCTCATGAATTGTGGCAGCCTTTGCCGCACCGCTGTGATGCAATCACACTTCAAATGAGGCCTTCAGAGGTGCAGCTTAGAGGGTGATCCAAAATGGCGCTCTAATCAGTCACGATTTGAGGAGCTCCTCATACTCAGTTAGAAAGGTTTTAAGATGTATATATATTTTTTCCAGATCACCTTTAATTGCTGTACTGGCTATTAAAATGGGAAAATCAGAGAAGAGAAAAAGTAGGAATGCACATGCACGACTATCTGAGCCAAGACAGACTCCACAGAATTCATGCTGTGCAAGGAAGAATTCCCATGTCTTCCAGAAACACCATGTAAGTCCCCTGCCATCAAACAACGCAAGACAGAGAGAAACTGCCATCACAACTGCCATCCTCTCACAATTTGTGGAGCTTTCTAGGCTGATTAATAATCGTTCGGATGCTTTGGAAAAGATGGTAGGGGAAACCATGTGTGATTGCTAGTATCAAAGAAACAATCAATGAAAATACTAGGCAGATCTCTTGAGTGCAAGATGTTATCGACTTTATGAGTGCTGGAGTAAAAGATTTGAAAGTGAAAATTGGCGCAACTGATTCACTAACCAGAAGAGTCAAGGTTAACTTGCATGAACAGGAGAAGCAGCTTATGCACCTTGAGGCTTACTCACGATGATGAAGTCTCAGAGTTCATGGGGTACCTGAAAGCGAATGAGATGGTTCGAGAAAAGATCATCGATGTCTGCCAGCATCTTCTGCCAGACGCGAAACACAAACTCCCGGATGTCGTGGACACCGTTCATCGTTTGGGTCGCAAACGGTTGAACGATAGCAAGCCCAGAGGAATCATCGTCCAGTTTACTTCTCCTTTTCAACGCGATGCGGTCTGGCGTGCAGCTAAAGATTCAAGTTTTCTTAAAAACAACAATTTGAAAATATCAGAGGATCTATCTACAGCGGAAAGAGAATGAAGAAACAAGCTATGGCCGTCATGGAAAAGGCGAGAAAAGAGAACAAGCGAGCTTACTTTGTGGGTGGAAGGGCCTTTTGTAAAGGGGTCTGAAATATTCCCTCCTGACTGATGTGCGTCTCTCATTAATTGTCTCTCGACATTAATATTGCGTCCACCCTTTTGGTTGACTGAAGTTCATTGATGTTCTGAAATAGAATCCTCAGTCTACAGTTCTTCCCAGGACACTGAAGACACTTATCTGGCGGTACTACACTGTTGACTGTTCTGCAAGACATTAAAAAAAATGGCTTTCACATGGGTTAAATAGTTCTATTTTAGAGCTTCTTACAGTCTGTTGTGATATGTTGTGACGTTCTAGTAGCCTATGGTTCAGACGTGCTGTCTGGCTTGTATATTACAATACAGTCTTCTAATAACTTAAACAATCCGGTATCATACTTTTATGTTCTAAATTTTAGATGTATTCAAAGTTTTATTTAATTAGTATTACATGCTGTTTTTCAATATATTGTTCCTATTTTTCGAGTTGCGGTTCTAGTGTTCGATTATTGACCAGTTAAAGGTTAGTAGCCTAAAAAAAGTTATTTGTTTAGCTTAGGTCTATTCAATTTTTTTTCCCTTTCTATTTTTTTCTCTTTAATTTCCTTTCTACTTCATGTCTTAATCTATTATTTCGTTAAATGCTAGAGGGCTACAAAATCTCACTAATCGAAACGCTATTTTCTTAAATCTCAAACAATTTAAGTCTGACTTTTGTTTTCTCCAAGAATGTCACTCAACTATAGAGGATCTTAATTTTTGGAGGTCACAATGGGGATTGGACAAATGGATATCTCATGGTACAACGCATTCAGCCGGTGTATGCATATAAAAAAAAAAAACAGTTTAAAGGAAAGGTGTTACTTAATGTAAGTGATTAGATGGACGTTATATCTGTCTCGTTACTGAAATCTCAAATTTGACATGTATTCTTGTCTGCGTTTATGGCTTTAAGCAGCAGAAAGGAAATGAAGCCTTGTTTAGTCGCATAGAGGAATGTGCTTTAAAATTATTGACTAAATACCCAAATTCCATGCTTATATTTGGTGGAGATTTTAATGTGGATTTAGATGGCAGTGTACACAGATGGCCTCCAAAACTCTCTGACAATTCTAGTTTATACTTGAAAATGTTTATGCAAAGATTTTCTTTGATTGATAGTTGGAGAGTATTGCATCCCTCTTAAAAAATGTTCACATGGTGCAATAATTCTCTTTCCTCTCAGTCCCGAATTGACATATGGCTCATCTCTAAAGAAATATGCAATACCTCTACTGATATTTTCCCATCACCATTTTCTGACCACAAGAGTATCTTTATTCGTACCCATTTTCTTGCCCCTGATAATGTGCGCGGATTCTCCTCTTACTGGAAACTTAACAACTCAATTCTCTCTTACAGTGAGGTAGAAAATGAAATTAATAAGATAATTCACAAAAATGGGAGGAGAATAGGTACAGCACCAATTGGGAATTTACAAAATATGAAATTAGCAAATATCTTAGAAATTTAGTACTGATTTGGCAAAAAAGAAAAAAGCTGATGAAAATTCCATTGTATGCAAAAATCACCAATTTGTTATCTAAAAATGTGGATGATTTACTTGATTATGTAAAAGCAGAATTGGTTGAATTACAGTGCAAACTGGATAACATATATAAACATAAAGCGGAAGGAGCGTTTATTAGATCACGCAGAAAATGGCTCGAAGAATGTGAATGAAACTCTGCATATTTTTTTTCAGATTGGAAAGACAACAAGCTAAAAATAACCAAATTCAAAAACTAAATTAACGGTACACTCTAAAAAATGCTGGGTTAAAAACAACCCAAGTTGGGTTGAAAATGCACCGACCCAACAATTGGGTTGTTTTAACCCAATGGTTGAGTTGTTCTTACCCAGCAATTGGGTTGTCTTAAGCAACATTTAACCCAACCACTGGGTTAAAACAACTCAACCACTGGGTTAAAACAACTCAACCATTGGGTTAAAACAACCCAATTGTTGGGTCGGTGCATTTTCAACCCAACTTGGGTTGTTTTTAACCCAGCATTTTTTAGAGTGTAATATCTGTGAGGACCCTAAAAATATTGCATAGTTCTGTGCCAAATTTTACAGTGATCTGTATACTTCTAAATTTTCCAAAGAACATATGAATGATTTCTTTAAATAAGTACTTAATGTAAACTAGTTAAGTAATATAGATAGTAACTTTTATGATTCCTCTATCACATTGAAGGAGATAAAGGAGGCTATTAATAATTTAAAAGCTAAAAAATCTCCAGGAACTGACGGACTCAGCTCAGAATTTTAGAAATTATTTAGTCATAGTATAGCTCCATTCTTGTTAAAGGTTTATGGGGAAGGTATAGAAAAAACATTACTTCCAGCCACATTGTGTCAAGGATTAATAACTCTTATCCCCAAATTAAATAAAGACCCCCTCTTAATAGACAATTGGCGCCCAATCACACTATAAATAATGATTATAACATTTTAGCTTTAGTCCTAGCAAAAAGATTAAAATACGTTTTGAACTCTATAATTGATGAAACGCAGTCTGGGTTTATGCAGAAAAGACACATTTCTATTTATATACGATTAGTACTAGATATGTTAGACTATTCAGAATTAATTGACAGCGATGGCTTCATTTTCTTTTTAGATTACTACAAAGCCTTTGACAAATTTTTATTTCATGCTCTTCAAAGAATTGGCTTTGGTGACTCCTTTTGCAGAATGATCCAAACACTATAAATAAACTGAAACAGCTCAGTTAACTTAAGTAATGGTACTTCACCTAGATTCTTTTTAAAACGAGGAGTAAGACAAGGATGCCCAGTTTCTCCTTACCTATTTCTAATTGCAACACAGTTCCTTAGCGCTCATATCAATAGTAGTCCCTTAAAGGGTATTACAATCGGCAACACTAAAATAAAAATAACTCAATTAGCGGATGATACAGCTTTATTCTTGAATGATTCGACAAAAATTCCAGTGGCTTTGGATATTCTTCAGTCCTTTTCTAAAGCATCTGGATTAAATCTAAATATGAATAAATGTGAATTGCTACCCAATAAAAATGTCTCTCTTTCTTCAATTCAGAATATTACCTTTAAAAATAGGGTAACATAACTAGGTATACAAATTACTAAAGACGAATGTAGGTGTTCAACAAACTTCAAACCTATCATTACCAAAACACAAAAAATGTAATTGCTGGCTATACAAAGAGATCTGTCCTTAAAAGGCAGAACACTGCTCTCTAAGGCAGAGGGTCTGTCTCGCTTGGCCTATGCAGCTCAGTCTCTGTTTGTGAACAAGCCCACTTCTAAATAAATTAATGAGATTTTAATAAAATGCTTATGGAAAAATAAGTGTCATTATATGAGAAAATCAGTCATACTAAACTCTTATAATAATGGTGGTCTGAACTTAATTGATTTTGACACCCTCAACAATACTTTAAAAATGAATTAGCTGAATCAGTACCTAACCAAACCATCTTCTATTTTCCCTCAACTTGTTTTTTCATGACTTGGTGGAATTTATTTTCTCTTAATGTGTAATTATGATATATCCAAACTCCCTATAAAACTATCCAACTTTCATCGTCAGGTTCTCTTAGTTTGGGCTTTAATTTATAAACATAACTTTTCACCACAGAGATGTTTTATCTGGAAGAATAAGAACATTTTATTCAAGAAGTAATAGCTATTTTATTATAATTGGTTCAGTAATGGTTTATTTTTGGTGGAGCAGTTGTTTAATAAGCAAGGTCTTTTGTTCAGATACTCAGAATTTCTTTCCGAATACCAAATACCAATAACCGCAAAAGAATTGGCCACATTAATGTGAGCTATTCCCTCTGGGTTATGTATGCTTTTTAAAAACTGAAATTACACCACCTCAGTATCTACTGCGTCCCTTCCCAAACCTTCTGATACCCCTGTTGGTCAAATTTGTTTCTCTGAGTCGAAAGCTAAAAACTATAAAATAAGATATCTATTTCTTAAAAATGTGATTTCTTTTCCAACAGTTATTTCCTTTTGGAATATTTTGTTTGTTAACATTCATTGGAAAAAGGTATCCCTTAACGTTAGTGTGTGTCCCGAAACGAACTTAGTTAAGAATACCTTCTTTAAGTCATACTTTCGTAAGGTTGGTCTGGACCACTCTTAGCTATACCTTATCACTATTAAAAGTTCATTCCACTAGTGGCCACCACTGTGAAAAAAGCTTCTTCATATGTCAGTCTATACGAATATAATTCTGAAGTTGTAATATACACCCAGTGTTCAATTAGGCTAGTTGAATAGTTTTTTTGTTTGGTTTTTATGCAAGGATTAAAATTGTCGTACAATTTTTGAGAGACGGTGTTAACATTAAGTGACATGGCATCTGACGCACAGGAACCAATGGCACATGTCGCGACACACGCAGTGGCACTTCCGGTTCTCATTGGCATATGTCAGTGGATAGTGACATGAAACGCTGACACTGGCAGTGACACTGAGTCGCGGACATGTCGCTGTATGTGACACTCACTGGCAGATGAGCTGAACAACTATACTAACGTAATTGTGGCACAAAAGCCAAAATAAATATCCTATTTTCGTGACTTCCCCCCCCCCCCCCTTAAATAAATGTTAATCTAACTTGTTAAATTTAGTAATATGTGTTAGTTTGTGACAAGCAGTATCTGAGTGGCATGTGCCACTGAATGATTTATGCAATGCCAATATAATTAGTTGTGAAATATTAAAGCCATGACTGAGTAGGCCTAAGTATGCAAAAAATAAATTTGATAAAGTATTTACAAATTTGCCTTAACATATCAGACTCTGATACTATCAGATACTGTATTTGCTACCGTCAAACTTGCAAACAAAATGTCAAATACACCACCCGTTGATGTTCCTCAACTGTCTTAAGTTATGATGTATCTTTAAGCTGGCTATACTGACACCTAGAGGAGAGCGTGCAGCATGATGCAAAATTAAAGCTTTACTACAGTAACGGATGCGACTGTTAATGCGATATTTGTAGTGACTTATGATGGTTTGTACGTGTTTTCTAGGATGTGCAGTTTGTGTGATCAACAACATTGGCACCAATATTGGTATTGAATAAATCATTCAGTGGCACATGCCACTCAGATACTGCCTGTCACAAACTAACACATATTACTAAATTTAACAAGTTAGATTAACATTTATTTAAGAGGGGGAAAAAAGTCACGAAAATAGGATATTTATTTTGGCTTTTGTGCCACAATTACGTGAGTATAGTTGTTCAGCTCATCTGCCAGTGAGTGTCACATACAGCGACATGTTCCGCGACTCAGTGTCACTGCCAGTGTCAGCGTTTCATGTCACTATCCACTGACATATGCCAATGAGAACCGGAAGTGCCACTGCGTGTGTCGCGACGTGCCATTGGCTCCTGTGCGTCAGATGCCATGTCACTTAATGTTAATACTGCTACTGGATTTTTTTATTACAAACACTAATGGTTGATAGCTTTTTAATGATATTATCCAAAGGTACATCAGCTGGCAAATCATTAGTCAGGAAAGGCTTAGCAGTCTATTTAAAGGGAATGATTGTGGAGGGGAGTTTAGTCAAACTTTGGCAGCGAGGCAGCGAATAGAATTGTGCTAAATCAAAGACGGCCCCATCTGCGAAGCCATTTAGTCGTGAAAACTTTAGTCCCCTGCTGCATGGGCAATCATCCCTGGTTGTGGAGTAAATCAAGACACTATGGAAAATATGTTGTAATGATTTAAATGACGCGTGATGCTCATGCGGTTGAGCATGAGATTGCTGGTTCATGCACTCATTTCAGAATTATGTAAAATTTAGGTGCCATTCTGTTTGATAAATGAAAGATCAACTATTTCTGATGTGCTTATTTTATAAAGAACATATTTTTTTCCGCATAACGCAGTGAAACAGCCCCTGCATAGAGTAAATAATCGATTCTTGAGCCATTGATATAAGCCAATTCAGCACCGCCGCCACGGACAGCACCTGTTAACGTCGCACTTAAGAAGGTTTACCTTAAGCGACCTCCTAAGGTATAGTTCGGGGGGAACACACCTAGAAATGGTATACCTTCAGTTAAGTTATACCTTTAGAGTCTTCGTAGCGCGCTAAGAGACAACGTTATCGGGAAATGCAGCCCTGGTCTTTGCAGCAGAAATTCTGTCTTACATATAAAGTGAAAGAAATTTCCTTTAAGCTCATACACAGGTTCTATCCTGTTAAGAAATTTATACAAAAATCTAAATCTGACATTGAATTAACATGCTCTTTTTGTTTGAATTCTGATGAAACTGTGGTTCACTTATTTTGGTCATGTCCTTATACTCAGAAGCTCTGAAAGTACTGTATTTGTCAAGTGTAACATTTTGCCAGGCTTCTCAATACATATGAGGAATGTTATATTTTGGGTATTTTGACTCAGACCTCATAAACGAAAATACCTGTTTTGCTATGAATTTAATCTTTTTCCTGAGCAAATTTTACATTCACAAATATAAATTTACAAACTGTCTCTGTCTTCTTAAAGGAAATTGAAAATTATTTAAATCTGATTTCAGTATCTACTAATAAGAATACTAAAAGGACTGATAGGATTTGCACTGCCTTTGATCTCTTCATGTGAACATTTGTATGTGATGTAATGGCCCTCATCTTGCTCTTCTTTTTTTCTCTTTCTTTACCTTTTTTATTTATCATTTCGATGGTTGTCTCATTTATTGTCGATGTTGTGTGTTGTATGCCTTCTTTTTGTGTGGTTCTGTTATCAGCAATAAAAAAAAAGAAAAAAGGTGCAGCTTTCACATTGGGACAGCTTCGTAGTGCCGCTATGACGTAACAGCACTTCAAATGCCTTCGAAGTGCGCGCACTTCACTTTGGGACACCGCTAGAGACATGGGCAAATCAGTTAACATCGTTGAAAAAACGCCCCTCTGATTAAGGCCTTGCCCACTGATCTGGTAAATCTATCATTACTATCCTGCGGAGATCTATACTTGGACCCTACTACCCTAAAAGTGTCAAGCAGTGTTACACTTCACTTTTTCACCACAAGGCGCCGCTACAAAACAGTCTGTATAAGTTATTGGCATCTTAATTTAGAGTTAGATTAATTTAAATACTTAAATCATCCTAGCTGAGAACCAATGCTAAATGGAGTGCCTTATGAACTTTAAAGTTATTTAAGACGTTTATACAGCAAAAATAACTGACCAGGTGGCATAAAAATAGTTCCTCTGATTCTGCCTTCGGCTACAGGAATTCTCCGGACGCCATCAGTCATGCAGTGCCTCTCGTTTGTTATTTTGGCGATGACTTTATCATCACTGACACATTCAAGGTCAACTAGAGCAGGGCGAGTTACGTCTGTTAGTGTAAACTTGCAGCTTACGACGTCTGCCTTCAGTGCCCAGAATAAGCCCATTGGTTCAACTCCGGTAAAGCTGCCACCAAGAGAAGGGTCGCGGTTGAGGTCAACTTGGCCACTTGCGTCTGCTTGGTAGGTGGCCGAAGCTTTGAAAACGAGTCCATTGTCATCTGTGATTTCAGAGCGTAAATCCACGCGTTGTTGTGGTTTTAAGCCACTCACTGTCACTTGCACTGGGTCTTCAAAAGAGCACTTATAACTTGGCAAAAGCCTAATATTGACCCCCGAACTGTAATGCATTTTCCCAGCACTTCTTGCGAAAGAGGTAAATGCAAACTTCAGCAGGGAACACATGTCGTCTGACTGTGTGAGTGTGACTGACTGACTACTGTCAGTTACAATGCTGTTGTTGTTTGCTGGCGGTTTGAAAACCAACTTTCGGTGCATTACCGCCATCAACTGGACTGGAGAGTGAAGCATTAATAATTCGAAAGAAAGAAAATAAACAAAAACAAACAAAAAAACTAAATTCTCCCTTCTATTTCTGTCTTTAAAATATTTTATAACCGTATCATATACTTTTAATTCTCTGCTTGATCTAAAAACACTTCTTCCATTTCCTACTTGCTGTAGCCTATTATTTTCCTGTCAAATGTCGAGAGCGCATTATTGTAGCGGGAAAGCACATTGCTATATTGCGCTGGCGCAAATCTCTCTCTGCTCGTGCGCGGATTATAATGCGCCAGTGCAAACCTCTTTCTGCTCGTGCGCGGAATAAAATGCGCGAGCGCAAATCTCTCTCTGCTCGCGTGCGGAATAAAATGCGCGAGCGCAAATCTCTCTCTGCTCCATACTCTGCTCGCGTGCGGAATGTAATGTACTGAGCGCGAATCTCCCTGCTCGCGTGCGAGAACTGTTCGTGCGCTCTCAAAATCAGATACGATGCTCTTGTACAATTTTTCTCTGGGATCACTCAGAGAATATGCCTGCACTTAAAACGTGTCCAATGCAATCGCGAATCTCTCCTCTTCGATTAAACTAAGCGTGTATGTGCACAGACTGTGTTCCGTGCGCTCGCAAGAGAAACTCTTCTTTACTGTTTCGTTCTCTTTGCTCTTGCCATAAACGCCGTCGAAACAGTGTTGCCAACTATTTTCCAAGGAAAGTAGCTGCCTGCCCAAAAAGTCGCTAAATGTCGTTAGATGCATATAGACAGTAAAAGGTAGACAATTAGCATATCCGTGACGCCATCACGCCGTCCTTGCGTTCAGTGTATTTTTTTACAGTCTATCCCTGCGTCCCAATTCGCATACTATCCATCCTAAATAGTATTCGAAAATAGAATTAGTATGTCCCAAATCGTAGTATGTTGAAAAGAGTATTCCAAAGATTCCCGGATGGTTTACTATTTCCGGTCCGAATTCACAGTATGGATCTATGGGCACTGTCGGTACACGATCCGTTCCACCTGCACGATCCGTTCTACGCATGCGCATAATTACGTAGTAGAAAACGTCACGGTTTTCCTACACTATCGGTACAAATGAAACACTTGACGGCAAGGCGGCACAATTTGCGTCATATTTGTGTTACATTTAACAGCATGTCTATTTTGATGCTTTTAAATGTAACACAAAATAAATAGCAAAGGACGTGAGTCGTTACATGAACGTATGATCAACCGTCAAAGACGGTTTGTGCCGTTTTTTAAAATTAATATCTGCTAATAGTTAACCTTTAAATTGAGTAATTTTGTATTAGTATGGATCTATATAGGCTATCTATATAATCTAAATGAGGAAAATAATCCCTTCAATGTTGTTTACAGAAGACAAGGGACATAATACCCTACCGCATCTGGTGATATAGACTAGTTTATGTGAATATTAAACAGCAAAAAAAAAATGCTACGAATCCTGAGTGTCCTCCTGACTCCTGTGTGTGTGGGTATGAATGGCGCTGATCCGCAGTTTACCTCAAACCCATAGGCCTACAAAGAATTGAGCTTGACAGTCGTGTGATTCCATCTCATACGAGGACATAAACGCATGTCCGTCATCTCCAGAGCCACTCTGAGAGTCACTTCATCTGCGTTTCACCGTTTCATTTGAGAAAAACCACCGTCATATCATAAACACGCAGAAACTAAAAGGTATATTCACGGCAACTCGTCAAAATGAAAGTTCGGTTTTACTTGAGAAATATATCACTGTTGTACTGTAGAATTTGTGGGAAATTTAATAGAAACTAAATTAAAATGAAAACAATAATAATATTGTTGTTTTATGAATTAATTAAGTTGCTATAACCTACTCTTTACTGGTAAATATTACAGCAAACAAACATCACAGACAATGGCAGACCAATGCAGCTCTTGCATAATGTCAATAATACTTCTATAATGACTTGTGTAAAATTATTTTCAATGTTTGATGTTGACTGCTATGTGTAAATGACTTGAAAGAAGCATTTGTTCACACAGAAGTTTTATTTATGAGTACACACACACACACACACATATGTCTCTCTCCCTCCGTCTCCCACACACACACTCTCTCCCTCTCACGCAGAGTGTGGGGTGCACAGTCACCCAGATACACCCACACTAACAAAATGTATATGGGTGACTGTGCACCCCAACTCCAGCATTTACTCTCAGGTTGAGGGTGTCTTTGCAAATTATCATGAATGTTTCCATGTCCTGGAGGTTTTCAAAAATAAACGTAAAAGGCTCCATGGCATCACAGTTCATCAACTCCAGCTCCCTCCATGCTTTCCTTCGTTCATCATGATCCATGGACATGTATTTTGGTTCTTGCACCTGGCCAGTGAAAAGCCCAACACTGTTCCTCACAATGTATTCTGCCTGGTACATATGTTTCAATGTGAGGGGCAGCTCCTCCACTTCTACTTGTTCCTCCTATGACAAAGTAAAATACCATTAATACAACATAAGATGTTTTGGGTCTTTCAAAAGGGGCCTTAAGACATATTTTCAGCATAAATTAAATAGTTATTATTAGTTATGGTTTTTTATGCTTTTATATTGTATTTTCATTAGGCTATTAATTGCGAACCTTTGTACTGTTTTTATTTGTAAGCCACTTTGGACAAAAGCATCTGCTAGCTCAAATAAACCATAACATGCACAAAGTAAATACAGGTAGGTCTCACAAAATTTGAATATTGTGGAAGTTTCAATAATTCAAATTTACAACGTGAATCTCATACGTTATGTAAATTCATTAGACACTATGCGAAATATTTATATTATGCATGTTCATTTTGATTACTACAGCTTATATCTAAAGAAAACCCCAAATTCAGTATCTCACAAAATTAGAATAGCACATACAACCAAAAATAAACAAAAATTTAATTACAGAAATTAGGACATTTTCCCTGAACTCTGTCAACACGACTCACTGTCAATTAATCGGCAGCAGTCTGCCTTTATCCAGAAACAGCTCAGATAACGTGACAGTAGTGTATAAAACTGTTACAGTCACCGACATAATATTTCTGTTCTCATCACAGCACAGAATAACAAAATACGTCCATAAGAACCTATTTATTATTTAACGTCCGTAAATTAAAACAGTGGACAGTATATTAGTTCATCATTTGTGTTCTGCATTGGGCTATGTGTAAATAATACGAAAATAAAAACTGCATGTAGGAGTGAAGAGGTTTGCTCCAGTCATGTAAAAATTTTACTGCGATTAACTCCTTACACTGATCATTGGAAAAAAGCGCATTATTGGTGTACATTAGGGATGTCAACGATTAATCGATGATCGATTAATTGTCGATAAGACATTTGATCGATAAGACTTATCGATCATCGATTAAGCAGGGTCATGCGCGTGCGTGCTGCTCAACCGCGAAACGGGAGGAAAAATTATGCGAGCGTGCCCCAGTTCTATTTGGGACCATTTTACAGCTGGAGTTACTCCTTCATCATGACTGCAAGTTTGCATGTGCAGTCGCAGCCTTTTGTTTTGTGCAAATGTAAGTTGTAATATTGTGTTTATATTGTGCAGGCCTATCTATAGCTGATTTATCTCATAAGGATGCATTTGGTTAATCATTAACGTTAGAGGCGGTAGTTAAAGCATGGTGGTGATCAGCTTCAGCTCCAACAGCAATGCACAGCTAATAATGACTATTATTGGGACTGTCATATTACACAACATTAATGAGAACACTAGTGTAATAAAACATTGTGATTGTTAATTATTTGGGTTTATTTGCCGTGTGTTTCATTGCATTGATCCAGGAGAGCACATGCACAACATGAGTCACGCATTCTGACTCGCGCATGTAACTTAGTTCAAGTGCACTTGTGCATTCGCATCAGATTGTGCTGAAGTAATTTGAAATATTACATTTTTTTTGTAATGTTATATATGTGATGAATCAGAATGCGTTTCTTTTAGTGAAATAAAACGCACTAGCAAGTGGCTTCAGTCAGTGATGGCTACCGGTTTTCATTCAGTGCTTCTGCTTTAGCGCATACAGAGCAATGCATAATAACTATGATTGGGACGATCATATTATATACCAGAAATGAGAACACTATTTTAATAAATGGTTGTAAAGTCATTGGGTTAAGGTGCCGTGTTAAGAGCGTTCTAGGAGGAGCGTGTGTACGCGTCTCCCATTCTGAATATGAATATCAGCAACTCAATTCAAGTTCACTTGTGCATTCGCAAAATTTTGTGTAGATATAATTTGTAATATTTTGTTAACTTTATATAAATCTGATTAATCTCATATAGGAAGCTTTTTGTTTAGTTAAATAATGCGCTAACAAAGAGATTCAGTGCCTTACCTTGCCTAACTTACCAGTGTTAATTCAGCGCATCCGCTTCAGCTCGCGCAGTTCAAACAGCAACGCACGACTAATAATAACTATGATTGGGACTGTCACATTACATAACATTAATGAAAACAATATTTTAATAAATCGTTTTGAATTAATTGGGTTGAGGTGACGCTTCAGCACGTTGTTCTTGGAAGTGCGTCCACACATTCTGAATAACAGATCTGAGGCGGGGTTCGTGTTGTATTACAGGTTATATTTGGTTATTAAATAAGTAATTTAATTAAATTATAAATCCATTTGACTGTTTGTTACGATCTTCTATTTTTGAATATATCACATGATGTAGCATGTTGTATACATCTATATAATGTATCCGTTTCAAGTTTTACATTTAATTCAGTAATTCACACACTTTTCCAAAATATTCTAATTTTTGGAGACCTACCTATATAGAATGCATACGTGGAAATGGTTGTCTGGTTAGTTTGGCCATACCTTGACTATTTGGGGTCGATAAAGGCTGTAAATAGGTGGTAGGGTGCCTGCCATCAGTTGTTCTGCCTCCTCTGTCCAGAAGGCAAAGCGCTGCCCTAAGTTCTGCCCATGCCTATTTAAAAGTATGGTACTGTTAATGCAGCACAATTGTAAAGCAGACATTGCAAGCAATGTTTTAGTGCTTGAAATGTGTCCTACCTTGCGATCGAGAATTTCTCCAGGATCTGGAGAGACCACCACTTCCGAATAGATGGTATGTCAGTCTGTAATATACATGTAATATTGGAGTCTTGCATTGTTTGTTTTTTAACATTCTTGGATACATACATTACATGAACTACAACTTACATCCAAAAAGTAAAACATGGCACCAGTACAGATGCAGAGGGCATACTGTTAAAGAGAAAAATAATGACTTTCTGTGATAGACAAACAATGTTTTTACAAAATGAATGCACTTTTTGTAACACATCACTTGAAGATATTAAACATTTATTTTTTGTATTGCCCTTTTTCTATTTCATTTTGGACTGACTTTAAAATAGATATTCCTAAAATTACTATTCCGCCCATTACTCCTAGCTGCTGCTACCCGTCTCCACTCACTTACCTCTCATAGCAACATTTTTAGCCATGCGTGAGACCTTCTTCTTCAACGCCGCATCCACTAGCCCGTAAACCAAATATCGCTGAACGGCATCGTAAAGGGCAAACTTCTCTGTTTTTCCTCTGAACTCCATTTTCATTCTATAAGAAAAAATATTTTTTTTCTGTCAGAAACCCTTCTCTGACACCAAATCCTGTCAGAAAATATTACATGCTACTGTCATTTCTTCACAACTTTATAAAAATCATGTATGCAATATGAAATAAGGTGAACAATTACTTTAAAAAAACAAATTTCTGTCAGAAACCCTTCTCTGACACCAAATCCTGTCAGAAAATATTACATGCTACTGTCATTTCTTCACAACTTTATAAAATCATGTAATCAATGTAACATCTGTTGTCAGTGTCATCTAGGCCTTATCACTTTATTTTTATTAGATTTCTTTTTTAGTCGTGAAGTTAGTTATAATATTTAAACAGTTTGTGCAAAAATAAAAAGTTACTCACCTCTGGAAATAGGCTTACTTTGTTGCCGAGTTGTTGCTGAGTGGATGATTTGCGGGGGGCAGTGGTATTAAACTTGACAGCAGTCTAATCAGCCAATATCTCCAAGGCACATTATGACAAGATGGTAACCTCTGGCCAATGATTTTATGATTTTCAATGATTTGACCCCAAACCCTCCCACCGAGCTCATACTCATACATGCTCCACTCGCCCATAGTCATACTTTGTAATTAACAACAATAATAATAAACATTAAAAAAAAAAACCGCCCATAGTCTGCAGCCAGACGCTTATCTTTTCTTTTGCTGTGAGTGAATGAAAGTCTCGTGGTATAAATATGCGCATGCGTGGAACAGATCGTGCAGTGTCGTAAATCGTTGCAAAACAGTATTTTCATTTGCGCATGCGCATTTTCTAAAGAGTCTACTACGCATGCGTAGAACGGATCGTGCAGTTGGAACGGATCGTGTACCGACTGTCACTACTCGATCCGTACCGGCAACACGATTTGTTCTGCGCATGCGCGAAAACTTACTCTTTGCCGCCACTTCCTGTCAGCGACAACTTTTTTGCGACAACGGTGTCACTTTCACGATTGTTATCATTGTTATCGTATCAGTATGGATTCTTTTGCGTTTTATGTACAAATACAAGAATTTCTATTGAAAGGTGAAATTTCTGACAATCCTGCAGATCGTCGGAAGGTGAAACGGGCGTCAACGAATTTTACTATCAAAGGTAACGTTAACGTTAACTGTATATATGTCATATTTGTTTTCTACAGAAGAAATACATTTTTACAGGTTTAAAACAACATGAGTAAATGATGAAACAATTTTCGTTATTTATTTATTTATTTATTTTTTATCCCTTTTACTTTACTTGTTTAGCTTCTGTATCTGGGTTTTAATATACAAGTGACTTTAATTTCTTGTAATCATTTAATTTTTATTTTGAGCTGGACCTTTTTCTGACTCCTTCTCGCTTAAAACAGACGACAGACTCTTCTACATCGGCCCCAGTAGTCAGTACATGCGGCTAGTTGTCCTGTCAGAGGAAGAGAAGAGGTCTGTTCTCACAGAGTGTCACAATAACCCTGGGACTGGTAATCACAGTGGTGTCAGAGGCACTCAAAACCGGGTTATTGCTGGCTACTATTGGTCTACAATTATCCAGGATGTGAAAGAATGGGTAATGTACTGTAGATGTGGTACCTTTTCTTTTACTTTTGCCAGTTTTATTATACAAATATCTATATTCAAGAATTTACCACCACTTTTGCCACTTCTGATTTTTAGATACCGGCTTTATTTAGAAGTTATATTTACTCTCACCACCAACTTGTGTCAACTGGCTATTTTTCTAGAATATTTTTTTTGTGCTTTTTAGGTCAGATCCTGTCACCACTGCCAGTTGAATGACCCCATCAAGACTGTTGTGCCAGTCTTGCATTCCATTAAGGTACTGCTTACAGTGTTTTAGCATACTGATGAGACTAACAACCTTGTCTCAAGCTTGTGTACAGTTTTACCAGTATTTGGCTGGTGCTATTTTTGTGCCATGCAGGTAAAAGAAGCTTGGGAGGTCCTTGGTTTGGATTTAATTGGACCACTGCCAGAAACAGCACGCAAAAACAAGTATGTCCTGACCATGACAGACCTGTACACCAAGTGGGTGATTGCAGAACCCATACAATCCAAGACAGCAGCTGAGGTGTCTGCAATAGTAACCGCAAAGATGTACTTGTTTGGCATGGTCAGGAAAATTATTACAGACCAAGGGAAGGAGTTTGTCAACAAGGTAAAGTTTTGTAAAGGTTTAATAATGTTTTCCCTTCTACTCTAGTCTCAAAATACATGTTGTTGTCTACAACAAATCCACTTACATTTAACTGATGATCCCTCTGCAGCTCAACAACAGCATATTCAGCATGCTGAAAATAAAACATGCTGTCTCCAGTGCTTACCATCCTCAGACCAACGGACAGGTAACTCTTTGGATCCTTGGATGTAAGATCTATTGTTGTCTTATGATTATTTGTCAACTTTTTAAATGCATTGATATGTGCAGGATGAAAGAACAAATCAAAATATCAAGCGTACTCTCAGGAAGTATGTGAATGATAACCACAATGACTGGGACCTCCACCTTCCCGCTGTGGTGTATGGAATCAACACTGCAAAGCAGGTTGTCTTAAAATGCTTATTTATTATATTTCTAATATCTACTGTTGTCAGTGTTATAACTGAATTAATGTATTTATTTAATATTAATGTCATGGGTGGTGTTTTTCACTTTTATACAAATGTAAATGGGAAGCTTACTATCTGATCAGTACTCCACTAGACACAGTCCCTACTTCCTCCTCTTCCATCGGCACCCACGTCTACCAGAGGTCATGAATGCCTGTCCCATGAGTGATGATTTTGAAGTTGCTGACCCAGAAGATGACATAGACACCAGAGTGAATAAGATGAAACTTCTCAATGAAACGGTTTGTATTTGAAAAATGAAGGTAAATGACGTAGTGAATAACTATAACTATTGGAATGAAACCTAGTAAGCATAGACAGATCTATGTATTTTCTTTGCTATGATTCTGCTTTATGTGTAACTGAACTCCTATGTCACTTTTACACTGTATATTACTGTATTTCAATTCAGAGTTTTCATTTTCGGGTAATATTCTTTTTTGTAGGTTCTTGGGAACATCGAGAGAGCACAGAACATGCAACAAAAGGTGTTCCAAAATCGCAAACGCAAGTTTGTGCGCGTATGTTCAATTCATGCCGGTGATGATGTTCTGCTCTCACGAGATCCCAAGAAACGGCGAACAGGAGACACTTTCACAAGCCAGCACCAAGGACCCTACACTGTGGCCAGCATTACTTCCAAAGGGGTGGCCACTATTGCTAAAGGGTCAATTTCCAAGAGAGTAAACGTGTCAAGACTGAGGACATACTACAGACTGAAAAGTAGTGTAGTGTGTTCAATAAACAGCATGTATAAGAGTTTACAATTAAAAGCTTAATTGAGAAATATTGGATATTTGTTTTTAATTTCCATTGTTACTAATTGTCATTTTTTCATCATCAGATGGACCAACTGAAAGGTTTCTTCAGGACCACAGTTATTCAAACCATAACGGTCCATTATCCACGGAGCATCCATATGCTTGTTTAAGTACAAAGTGGGAGAAGGAGTTGGGCCCTATTCAGGATGAACTGGTAAGCATTCAGTCTATTTAGTCACACTTTGCATATTTAAATGGTAACTACTACTTAATCATGTCAAATGCTCTTTAATTTTAGTTAAAGTATGTGTTGGACACAAAAAGGTCATCACGGGAGTTGATCATAAAGGAAGGCAAATTTTGCCTCACACGAGAAGACTTCTGGAGCCTGGGTTTAAGCCAATGCATGGAATCGAATGTGCGTATGTTTAGTGTCTTAATATACTGCACAAAAAACAAATTCCCAGATAATGCATAATGTTCCAACGTTCACAGAGATGTATTTGTTCTGCAATAACTTTTTAGATCGGAAATGCTTGCCTCAAGATTGTGGAGGAAACTGCACGAAAACATGTACTTTATATTACTATATCTATACTATTATATATTATATTAAGTATTTATTTTGATGCATGCATGTTTAACTTTTCATTTTCTTTCCATAAGGGAAAAAATGTTCACATTGTGGACCTCTATGTTGTTCCCACCTGGAAAGACAGAAATGTGGAGCTAGTGAATTGTTTGCCTGTAAGTTATTTTTTTGTTATCATATACTGATCAACTGAAAAAGAACAAACACACAAGTATATGATTTTTGTGCATGCATATTATTTTGTCCCAATACTATTAGGACAATGTGAGGTCTAAGGATGTCGTGCTATTTCCAGCTTGGAGCCGGCAGCAGGGTGAAGCTGACCACTATCTGCTCTGTGTTGAGTTTCTTTTTATAATCTTTCTAGTTTTAATATTTTCAAATTCAACAGGAAGGGTTAGTGCATTCAATTTTAATGGATATTAACAAAATGCCAATTGCAGGTTATGTTGCCAACGAAAAGGGAGATACTTTTTCTTGATTCTCTTCACCCTGATGGTTTTGGAGATGAGACTTACAGAACCATATTTAGGTTGAGACTAAACATATTTAATTTAACTGGCCTTGTTCCTGGCTTGTTCTTTGGTAACGATTTAAAAAAGGACCCTCGTTCTCAGGCTTAAAGTTCCTATAAGAGCCGCGTTCTCAGGCTTCAAGTTCCTATAAGAGCCTTGTTTATTTTTTTCAGGCTACAGAACTGATCATTTAATTACACATTATGTATTTTTTGTTTTCTTTGAAATGCCAGAGACATTGCAACCTTCATTGACCCGGGATCCTGGACTGAAAAAACAGGAAGAGACCTTGGGGTAAGTGTTTAATAAATAAAGAAAGTGTATACAGGTGTGGTACATGAGGGTGAGGGAATAATGTTAACCCCAAAAAATATTTAATTAGAATTCTGTAATTAATTACTCACACTCGTGTTGTTCCAAACCCATACGATTTTGTTCATCTTCGGAACACAAATTAAATGTATTTTTGATGAAATCTGAGAGCTTTCTGTCCCTCTACTGACAGCTACGCGACTGATACTTTGATGCTTCGAAAAGTTCCTAAAGACATTGTAAAAAAAAGCGTAAACAGAATGATCAGCGAACATCTCAGATTTCATCAAAAAGACATTAAATTTGTGTTCTAAAGATGAACGAAAGTCTTACAGGTTTGGAACAACATGAAGGTCAGTAATTCATGACAGAATTTTATTTTTTGGGTGAGTCAACCCTTTAAGTATGTATGTATACATGTTTAAACAAGCTATCAGTTGTTTTGAAACAAATGTTTTTTGGTCCTTTTTCAGCTTTTTCCTCAACAGAGGACAGATAATTCCTGTGCTGTCTACATGTTGATGGTAAGAATGTTTAATTTGCCAAATCTGTTAAATGATAAAAGCAAAGTCTCACAGTTATTTATATTTCACAGTATGCCCTCAGCACATGTACATCATGTCCATTGACATTCACAGAGGTAAGCTGGATTTTTACAAAAAATAAAGTGTACAAATTTGATTGCAAGTATGACATCAAACTACTGGTTTGTGTCAATTAATTTTTATTTTTGTGCATGTTTTTAGGAGGAGGTGCCATTGATTCGCCAGTGGTGGTGCATTCAGCTGATGGAGAGGTTTTGCCTAGAAGGGTATGACAAGACTCTACAGATAAAATTTTGGTGTCTTGTCTGTTTTTAGTCACTGTTAGTAAAGTGACAGGTGGTATACAAATAGTGCATATACATTTTTTCCAAAGACATGGAAAGAGATTTGCTTACTGGACAGAAGAAGCATCACAACTCCTTCAGGGAACCCTTCAGCCTGTCTTTAGGGTGGCCAAATCCACCACCAAACTGTCACCCAGCAGAAGAATTGTTGTTGAAGGGGACACTATGGTAATTGATTTAAGTGGTCCTTTATAAAGCAGTTGCATGCATGCTGGATAAATAGTTCAACTAGTTTGTGCCATTATTGTGTTTACCAGGCTCAACAGCCAGCCATTGTGAGAGACCTTCAAACAGCGTGGTACTGGGTAGACAATCACAGAGATGTATTCTGTGGGGAGGTGACAGAGCCTGCTTTTCTGAGGATGAACAGTGATGACCAACAAAATGCCCTCAGGAAGGTCCTAGGTGGTGAATCCTCTGAAGAAAAGGATGACTTTCTGTTTATATTTCAGCGGCAAGAGGACATGGAAACATTTTTGTCTCACTGTGCTGATGAACAAGGCCTGAAGGTCAATGCCATGTTCCTGAGTGAGTGAGTGAGTGAGTGAGTGAGTGAGTGAGTGAGTGAGTGAGTGAGTGAGTGAGTGAGGAGCGTGAGAGTGAGGAGCGTGAGAGTGAGGAGCGTGAGAGTGAGGAGCGTGAGAGTGAGGAGCGTGAGAGTGAGGAGCGTGAGAGTGAGGAGCGTGAGAGTGAGGAGCGTGAGAGTGAGGAGCGTGAGAGTGAGGAGCGTGAGAGTGAGGAGCGTGAGAGTGAGGAGCGTGAGAGTGAGGAGCGTGAGAGTGAGGAGCGTGAGAGTGAGGAGCGTGAGAGTGAGGAGCGTGAGAGTGAGGAGCGTGAGAGTGAGGAGCGTGAGAGTGAGGAGCGTGAGAGTGAGGAGCGTGAGAGTGAGGAGCGTGAGAGTGAGGAGCGTGAGAGTGAGGAGCGTGAGAGTGAGGAGCGTGAGAGTGAGGAGCGTGAGAGTGAGGAGCGTGAGAGTGAGGAGCGTGAGAGTGAGGAGCGTGAGAGTGAGGAGCGTGAGAGTGAGGAGCGTGAGAGTGAGGAGCGTGAGAGTGAGGAGCCTGAGAGTGAGGAGCCTGAGAGTGAGGAGCGTGAGAGTGAGGAGCGTGAGAGTGAGGAGCGTGAGAGTGAGGAGCGTGAGAGTGAGGAGCGTGAGAGTGAGGAGCGTGAGAGTGAGGAGCGTGAGAGTGAGGAGCGTGAGAGTGAGGAGCGTGAGAGTGAGGAGCGTGAGAGTGAGGAGCGTGAGAGTGAGGAGCCTGAGAGTGAGGAGCCTGAGAGTGAGGAGCCTGAGAGTGAGGAGCCTGAGAGTGAGGAGCGTGAGAGTGAGGAGCGTGAGAGTGAGGAGCGTGAGAGTGAGGAGCGTGAGAGTGAGGAGCGTGAGAGTGAGGAGCGTGAGAGTGAGGAGCGTGAGAGTGAGGAGCGTGAGAGTGAGGAGCGTGAGAGTGAGGAGCGTGAGAGTGAGGAGCGTGAGAGTGAGTGAGAGAGTGAGTGTGTGTGAGAGAGTGAGTGTGTGTGAGAGAGTGAGAGTGGGATTGGACTGTGAGGGAGGGAGTGCGAGGGAGGAAGTGCGAGGGAGGAACTGTGAGGCAGGGAGTGTGAGGCAGGGAGTGTGAGGGAGGAACTGTGAGGCAGGGAGTGTGAGGGAGGGAGTGTGAGGGAGGGAGTGTGAGGGAGGGAATGTGAGGGAGAACTGTGAGGGAGGAACTGTGAGGGAGGAACTGTGAGGGAGAACTGTGAGGGAGGAACTGTGAGGGATGGAGTGTGAGGGAGGGAGTGTGAGGGAGGAACTGTGAGGGAGGGAGTGTGAGGGAGGAACTGTGAGGGAGGGAGTGTGAGGGAGGAACTGTGAGGGATGGAGTGTGAGGGAGGGAGTGTGAGGGAGGAACTGTGAGGGAGGGAGTGTGAGGGAGGAACTGTGAGGGATGGAGTGTGAGGGAGGGAGTGTGAGGGAGGAACTGTGAGGGAGGAACTGTGAGGGATGGAGTGTGAGGGAGGGAGTGTGAGGGAGGAACTGTGAGGGATGGAGTGTGAGGGAGGGAGTGTGAGGGAGGAACTGTGAGGGAGGGAGTGTGAGGTTGAGAGGGAGTGAGGGAGGGAGTGTGTAAATAGACAGCTTAGAGTGAAATAAAAAAATAAAAGATGGAGGGAATTAATTAATTTACAAATAAATGAATTGAATGAATTTTAAAAAAAATGTCCCGTGTGAGGGAGGGACTGGGTGGGTGCAAGGGAGAGGGAGGGACTGGGTGGTTGGGTGGGAGGGAGAGGGAGGGACTGGGTGGGTGGGTGGGAGGGAGAGGGAGGGACTGGGTGGGTGGGAGGGAGAGGGAGGGACTGGGTGGGTGGGAGGGAGAGGGAGGGACTGGGTGGGAGGGAGAGGGAGGGACTGGGTGGGAGGGAGAGGGAGGGAGGGACTGGGAGGGAGGGAGGGAGGGACTGGGAGTGTGGGAGGAAGGGACTGGGAGTGAGGGAGGGACTGGGAGGGACTGGGAGGGAGGGAGGGACTGGGTGGGAGGGAAGGAGGGAAGGAAGGAAGGGACTGGGTGGGAGGGAGGGTGGGAGGGACGGAGGGAGGGACGGAGGGAAGGAAGGAAGGGACTCGGTGGGAGGGAGGGAAGGAAGGAAGGGACTGGGTGGGAGGGAGGGTGGGAGGGACGGAGGGAGGGTGGGAGGGAGGGAAGGAAGGAAGGGACTGGGTGGGAGGGAGGGAAGGAAGGAAGGGACTGGGTGGGAGGGAGGGAGGGAAGGAAGGAAGGGACTGGGAGGGAGGAAGGAAGGGACTGGGAGGGAAGGAAGGAAGGAAGGAAGGAAGGAAGGAAGGAAGGAAGGAAGGAAGGAAGGAAGGAAGGAAGGAAGGAAGGAAGGAAGGAAGGAAGGAAGGGACTGGGAGGGAGGGAGTGTGAGGGAGGAACTGTGAGGGATGGAGTGTGAGGGAGGGAGTGTGAGGGAGGAACTGTGAGGGAGGAACTGTGAGGGATGGAGTGTGAGGGAGGGAGTGTGAGGGAGGAACTGTGAGGGATGGAGTGTGAGGGAGGGAGTGTGAGGGAGGAACTGTGAGGGAGGGAGTGTGAGGTTGAGAGGGAGTGAGGGAGGGAGTGTGTAAATAGACAGCTTAGAGTGAAATAAAAAAATAAAAGATGGAGGGAATTAATTAATTTACAAATAAATGAATTGAATGAATTTTAAAAAAAATGTCCCGTGTGAGGGAGGGACTGGGTGGGTGCAAGGGAGAGGGAGGGACTGGGTGGTTGGGTGGGAGGGAGAGGGAGGGACTGGGTGGGTGGGTGGGAGGGAGAGGGAGGGACTGGGTGGGTGGGAGGGGGAGGGAGAGGGAGGGACTGGGTGGGTGGGAGGGAGAGGGAGGGACTGGGTGGGAGGGAGAGGGAGGGACTGGGTGGGAGGGAGAGGGAGGGAGGGACTGGGAGGGAGGGAGGGAGGGACTGGGAGTGTGGGAGGAAGGGACTGGGAGTGAGGGAGGGACTGGGAGGGACTGGGAGGGAGGGAGGGACTGGGTGGGAGGGAAGGAGGGAAGGAAGGAAGGGACTGGGTGGGAGGGAGGGTGGGAGGGACGGAGGGAGGGACGGAGGGAAGGAAGGAAGGGACTCGGTGGGAGGGAGGGAAGGAAGGAAGGGACTGGGTGGGAGGGAGGGTGGGAGGGACGGAGGGAGGGTGGGAGGGAGGGAAGGAAGGAAGGGACTGGGTGGGAGGGAGGGAAGGAAGGAAGGGACTGGGTGGGAGGGAGGGAGGGAAGGAAGGAAGGGACTGGGAGGGAGGAAGGAAGGGACTGGGAGGGAAGGAAGGAAGGAAGGAAGGAAGGAAGGAAGGAAGGAAGGAAGGAAGGAAGGAAGGAAGGAAGGAAGGAAGGAAGGAAGGAAGGGACTGGGAGGGAGGGACAGGGAGGGAGGAAGGAAGGAAGGAAGGGACTGGGAGGGAGGGAGGAAGGAAGGGACTGGGAGGGAGGGAGGAAGGAAGGGACTGGGAGGGAGGGAGGGAGGAAGGGACTGGGAGGGAGGGAGGGAGGAAGGAAGGGACTGGGAGGGAGGGAGGAAGGAAGGGACTGGGAGGGAGGGAGGAAGGAAGGGACTGGGAGTGAGGAAGGGACTGGGAGTGAGGGTGGGAGGAAGGGACTGGGAGGGAGGAAGTGTGTAAATAGACAGCTTAGGGAGGGAGTGAAAGAAAAATAGTAAAGATGGAGGCGATTAATTAATTTATGAATAAATGAATTGAATGAATAAAAAAGTGTCCCGTGTATTTCTTAAATGCACACATTTGTATTCTTTATAATGTAGACAAGTATGCTGAAATAAGTAGTACATATCTTTAGAAAATGAAATATTTAATGTAAACAAAAACATACATCTGTATTTCCCAAAATGGGGTCAAGCAAGTGTGAACTATTAAATCAATGTAATTAGTGCCACATAACCTTTGAATATATACATTTGTATTCTCCAAATGAGGTCTCGTAAATGTGGAGACTTAGATTCTTATAAAGATATATGATATACTATATGGTATAAATGCATCAAAACAACTACTTTACGCGTACAAAGACTCCCTGTTAATTTGTTGTTTTTTGGTTACATCTTATAAAGCATATTATAGTTTGCATTTGAATATCCCTCTACTAGTTATACAAGAGTTTAATATCCTATATGTTAAATATACAAAAACGTTTTTAAGGAACTTCATCTGTTAGTGTTTATTCAATTATTAAGGTTTATGGGAAATGATGAGCACTTATTTCACCAGCTGTGTAATATTTCTGTCACTAAGGAAAGTAAAGAACTAGATGTCTTAAATGTATTTGTATGATGGGTAAATATAAATATTCACAAAGCAAGATACCTTAATTTCAAACCTAACTGCAAAGTATTTGCTTATGATTAAAAGTTACCATCTCTTCAACCAAAAAACTCCAATAAAGAATAAATAAAGAAAAACCTTAAAAACGTCCCATATTATAGAATTATTTTTAAGGTAAATTGTAGTTTATCTTTATTTCCTTCTTTGTATCACCACATGTTCATTGTTTTGTATTGTTTATTTTGTATTGATTCATAATCATGCAATAAATTAAAAAAAACTCACGGTACGCATCTAGTGGTAGCCTAGTAACTAAAATAACAACTGCCGTAAATTGTTTTGCCATGTCAGACAGGAAGTAGATACATTTTCGCGCATGCGCAGAACAAATCGTGTTGCCGGTACGGATCGAGTAGTGACACCGACAGGCACTCTAACGGCTGATATTGCCCACAACCCATTGCGAGTTGGACGAGGATTCGATTAGAACTACAAACGCGGATAAAAAGCGTTAATAAACTACAAACATGACGGATGTGCGAGTTCGACGGTTAAGTAGAGAAGTTTAGATAAAGGGGTTTGAGTGACCAACTATCAATATTTAACCTGACAAAAAATATATTTATTCAGTGTTGTCCACATTATATTTCACATGCAGCAGCATTGTGAACTTTTGCAATGACACATTTGGCCATTAACCTTTAAATGCATCATTATATTTAAACTGCAAACACATGAGGAGAGTCTCTGCATTAAAGATCCACAAATGGCAGATCAACGAGCGGATACATTTCTCTCCGATAAGGTAGGAGATTAAACTGAATGTGAAGGATTTGAACTGTGACGAATCTGACGATGATTGACAGGGCAGATAAACGGTGACGGGATGCACGTAACTAAGCGACAGAGTCCGTTAAAGATGGCGAAGTAGTATGTCCCGAAGCTTGCATACTTTTCTCCTACACACTCAAAAGTATATACTTTTTCTTCACAAAAGGAGTACATACTTTTAGGACGTAGTATAAGTAGGCGAATTGGGACGCAGCATATGGTTCAGCCTGCAAAGGTACGTTCAAACCGTTCACACCAAGGGGGTAATCTAGTACTGCGTCCCAATTCGCCTACTTATACTACGTCCTAAAAGTATGTACTCTTTTTGTGAAGAAAAAGTATATACTTTTGAGGGTGTAGCAGAAAAGTATGCAAGCTTCGGGACATACCCTGCGTCCCAATTCGCATACTATCCATCCTAAATGGTATTCGAAAATAGAATTAGTATGTCCCAAATCGTAGTATGTTGAAAAGAGTATTCCAAAGATTCCCGGATGGTTTACTATTTCCGGTCCGAATTCACAGTATGGATCGATGGGCACTCTAACGGCTGATATTGCCCACAACCCATTGCGAGTTGGACGAGGATTCCGCGAGGATTCGATTAGAACTACAAACGCGGATAAAAAGCGTTAAAAAAACTACAAACATGACGGATGTGCGAGTTCGACGGTTAAGTAGAGAAGTTAAGATAAAGGGGTTTGAGTGACCAACTATCCAATATTTAACCTGACAAAAATATATTTATTCAGTGTTGTCCACATTATATTTCACCTGCAGCAGCATTGAGAACTTTTGTAATGACACGTTTGGCCATTAACTTTTAAATGCATCATTATATTTAAACTGAAAACACATGAGGAGAGTCTCTGCATTAAAGACCCACCCCACACATGGCAGATCAACGAGCGGCTACATTTCTCTCCCATACGGTAGGAGATTAAACTGAATGTGAAGGATTTGAACTGTGACGAATCTGACGATGATTGACAGGGCAGATAAACGGTGACGGGATGCACGTAACTAGTCCGTTAAAGATGGCGAAGTAGTATGTCCCGAAGCTTGCATACTTTTCTGCTACACACTCAAAAGTATATACTTTTTCTTCACAAAAAGAGTACATACTTTTAGGATGTAGTATAAGTAGGCGAATTGGGACGCAGCAATACTGATCGCCATCTTTAACGGACTCTGTCGCTTAGTTACGTGCATCCCGTTTATCTGCCCTGTCAATCATCGTCAGAATCGTCACAAAAAAAGACCACTTAACATGGATTTCTAAATGTTAAGTGGTCTCTTAATTTTTTTTTCCAGAGCTGTATTTGTATATGAAGAGTTCAGATGCAAAAGCCTCAAAAAGCCACTTCGGTCACATGACATCAGATATTCAATTATTTTTTCTTAATCAGATCAGTTGCACTGTTTATAACGTCCCGTTTGCATGTAAATAATTTATGTGATCACAAAATCAAGTGAGTTATCTACATTTTCAAACAAATTCATATGATATAGCTTGCTATTACATACTTTTAATAATGGGAATGCACACATATCTGTGAACTTATTACATAAATGTATTTAACATTTAATTATGCATTGTTTTTTTACAGCAAGAAACAGTTATGTATGAACTTACAACTTGCATGCAATGTAATACAATTTCCTCTTTCTTTCTGTCTTGCAGGATTACTTGCAGATTACTTTTATTTATTTAAAAAAAATTTAAATAGTATTTTTTTAATAGTTTTTTAAAAACTATTAAAACTATATAATTTATTTTGTTTAAAAGATCTCTACAATATCAAACTCAACAGCTCTTTTAAGAGTCAACCCTCACAAGAGCTTCTAGTGATTCTCAGCGAGTCTTGGCGTAAAACTGTCTTAATTTATATGTTTTAAAAACAATAGTATTTGCACAGAGTAAGTGAGACTTCCTTGTTTTACAGAAGAGAAGAAAGACCAGACCTTATATCGATGCTAAGAAAACAAGTCCTTTGTTTAGGGTGAGGAAGGAAGATGGACATCTTGTGCCCGAAGAAGACAGAAAAGTGCGCAAGTCCATTGGTATGTCTTGTATTGAAGCAATGCTGTAATATGTAGTACAAAATTTGATGTTGATCTCTCAAAGGACTATTCATTTCAACAGTGATCATTCTTTCTACTCTGATAAAATAAATCTGGGAAGAAACCCTCAATTTGTCCTTGGGGTCAATATGACCCCAATCGACATTTCATTCATTAAAAAAGAAAGTCTTTCTTTTTTTTTTTTTTTACCTGAAAAGACCAAAAGGGCCTCTCGGACTCAGTCAACCCATTCTTGTTTGTGGAGATGTAACGGAGAAAACCGAAGGCTGCAACAGCAAATATTTGTAATGGTATGTATGTGTTGGTTTGAACCCTTTATCAAACATTTTATTTAGCATTTGTTGTTACTTATTCTTACAAATCCCATAGCTCAATCAGTAAGAACATATTCCCAAAGTCTTAATAATTCACAAGATTTAACAAGTTGTCAAATTCGTATGATTCTCGTACATATAGCTCTGGAAAAAAGATCGTTGGTCTTTTCAGGTAAAAAAAAAAAAAAAAGAAAGAGAGAAAAAAGTCATAATATATAATATATAGCATTATAAAGTATACTATTTAAATAACAATATTTGGATTTTACATTAAAATGCATTTAAAGCATGGTAATTGTTGTGGCTACTGTTTATTTACAACAAATATCACATTAAAACTACCAATTGTTGTGGCTACTGTTTATTTACAACAAATATCACATTAAAACTACCAATACCGTGGTAAACGCATGGCAAGTGTTGTTGTTTATTTATTTTTATTGTGCTTCTACTACAAATGCCACGTTGGAACTACACTAGTAATTATTATTAAATATTAACAACTGTTTAAAGGTCTATAGCACGTCACGTGACAGTGTTTAATCACCCTATTAGCAAAGTGTGTTTATTTAGAAAGCAAAGAAATGCAAAGCCTCAGTGGAGATGATGACAGATACAATGCAGTGACTGAACATGATCGATAACGACAAGCAGAAAATACTTTATATCAAATATTAGGACATAATATGTATGACTACTCACCAACATGTGGCACACGTGATCTGATGCCAAACATCGCGATGTGTTCTGAATGAGACTTCTTCAGCGCGATTTCATACCGATAGAATTGCCGTCTAATGTTGACGCCAAAGGTTTCCCACTGAAAGCAATTGGGTTCCCAGTTCGTCCATCGCGTGACGCCGAGGGGTCTACCTGTGGCGTCTTCAGTGTGACGCCGGGGCGCGCGGCGCGGATAGAGACGAGGTGATTGCTTTTGGGTCTTTTCTTCTCACAATTCAATCGTTTGGCCTCGGATTAGTTGGAATTTTTCAATAAAGTGTGCCTGTTGTCTGTTACAGTCTGTGTTTTATATCATATAATACGCAAATGGGTAGGTTTAGGGCGGGGTGGGGTTTGACTGCTGTTTCAAACGTGTATCATAGCGTAAATAAATGTAAATACAATTGTGCTGGCTGATTAAATTGAGAATCACACTCCAACATGTCATAATGGAACAATTATAACCCAATAAATTCCATCATGACGATAACACATGCCCAACACGTCTGTTTATGACGTCCTAGGTTTCTCGTTGAAATCAGTGGATTACCCAGTACGTCGAAAAATGGCGATTTAGGGGTACCCTGTGCGTCAACAGTTGACGTCAGGGTCCCTTGACCGTTCGGCAACATTTGACGAGTAGGGGTGAGACTGTGTTGGAAAAGACTGTGGCTTGTGCTTAAAGCTACACTGTGTAACTTTTTTAGTTTATTCTTAGCTAAAAACACTTAGTTCTTTCAAAAATATGTGCTTATTAATGTATATTTACTACCTTTCAAGTAATAAAGTATTCTCGTAAGTTTATAATATGCCATTAAATATACATACGGGTGAGGGGTTCGAATGCCGGTTGCCATGTTGCTCCTCCATCTTGAAAGTACATTAGCCAAAGAGGGACATACCCATAAAGTCAAGCTTTGCCTTTCGCGTTTTAACACTCGATGGCACCGTGGCGAATGTGAAGAGGGGGATTGCCATGTTAATCTTGGACTAAATCAGCCACCGTAGGAGTTAAAACGAAATTGGAATTGAGAGGAACAGAAACTGAAAAATATCACACAGTGTAGCTTTAAGTATTAGTCAGGGCCTTTACCATTCTGCAGAATGTTCTTATTTGATTTTGACTTGCCACCATGTCTGTTTTGGCCCGGTCATGGTTAATCTACATCACACACACACGAAAAGAGACACCTTTTTATCACACAAAAATATTCAATGGAGCAAGCGCCCTTGGGTCCTTTGAAAGGCGCTATATAAGTTAAAGTGATTATTATTATTATTAGCTCATCTATTTATTCAATTCAATTTTAATTTAGGCTATAGCGCTTTTCACAATTGTTTTATTGTTTCAAAGCAGCTTTAGGCCTACATTAATAAAAGCAGGAGAACACACAGAAAAAAATCAGTGGACAACATAAGAAGCAGAGTACAATGACTATTAAACCATACTATACTGAGCGTAGTAAATAATGTTAAGTTTAGATAATTTATCAAAGCAGTACATGATGGAGTTACTTTACACAATTTCACTCATATCTGCAGTCCATTTAAATAAAAAAATTAACTGTTTCATAATCAGAGTAAAACAGCGTTTTTGGAGGTGTGAATGAACTTGTAATTGTGATGTTTCAGCGGAGTGGTAGTGTGTAATTGTTCTCTAGTCTTGTTGCCATGGTGAATCAGTGACTTTGTGATCGGTGGCGGGTCTGTTTGAGTGAGCCGTGAGCGCGCACCTATCCAAGATTGGTTTCACTGGCTTGATGAATCCGTGATTGCTCATCCTGGCTTGGTCTTTCTTTGTGCAACCAATTAGGCCTGAACACCCTTGTTTTGGATTCATTGAGCTCAGGGGCCGTTCTTCGTACGTTGCTAACTCAGTTAGCTGGATTGGTTAACTGACTGTTGAAAATTTCGCCATAATTACTTTATACACTGTAAAAAATTATTTACAAAAAAAATCAAAAGGTTGCCTTAAAATTTTGAGTTCATTGAAATTAAAATTTTGAGTTAATACAATGTACATGTTTTGAGATTTGACAACCTTTATTTAAATATTATTAAAAGATTTTGTAAGCATATTGAGTAATTGTGTGTGTTGTTTTTTTTTTTGATGACGCAGTGAAACATGCCAAATAGTGATTTATCATATTTTTAATGTGGTTCAGATACAATAATATTTTGAGTTTCTATTTATTAAACAAATTTCCTTCATTGTATCAACTCAAATTTTTATTTCAATAAACTCAAAATTAAGGCAACCAGGTTACTTACTTTTTTTATGTTAAACCAGCAAAAAACAACTTTTTTTTTTTTTTACAGTGTAGTTGTATTGGCGGTTTACACACATTGTGCAGCTAATCTTCGTCGTGCATTAATTTAAGTGATGACGAATATTACGGGAGTGGCTTGATGCAGCTCAAGAGATGCAGATAATTTGATCTTGACCATTAAGAAACTTTAATTAATATTCTCACATAACAAATCTGCTTCAAATTGAATCAAAAATGAAATTACAACTATGAAATAAAAATGTAAAGTGTGTGCAAATATTATAAAATCGTGAATATAAAAAATTGGGAATCATGTTCATCAAAACTTGACGCAAATTAGCTAACTTTTATGTTGGTTTGGTCGTTTGTCTGTTTCCTTATAAAGATCCAGAAATTAGTGTTTTTTCTTCTTCTTTTTTCTTTGACAATGTGGCTTTAGTTAGGCCTATATGATGTCATTACGTTGTCTTGACGCCAGCCAATCGCTGCATTGTTAATCGTGGTTTCGAGTATCGATGCGTCTGCCCTCTTTCAGGGAACACAGGCACGACAGCAATCTCAGATCATTTAATCAAGATATTTTAATCCAATCCGCAAATTCATTTGAAGAACCAAATTAGCCAGAGATCAGTTGTCACGATTAAAAGATCTGGGATCTGTCAAATCATCTCAGATGTATTAAGCGAGGTATAAAGAACTGGCCCCAGCTCAGTCATTTATCCTGGGTTTCTTAATTCTACTTTTGTGCAATAGGCCTCTGGGGAATTTGAAGTCAACACCTCAAACTCATTGTTGTGCTTCTCAAACCATTCTTTCCTTGGACCACTTTTGATAGATACTGACCACTGCAGAAAGCTCAAGAGCTGCAGTTTTGGAGATGCTCTGACCCAGTCTTCTAGACATCACAACTTGGCCCTTGTCAAACTTGCTCAAATCCTTACGATTGCCCATTTTTCCTGTTTCTAACAAATCAACTTTGAGGACAAAATGTTCACATGATGCCTAATATATCTCACCCACTAACAGGTGCCGTTATGAAGAGATAATCATTGTTATTCACTTAACTTGTGAACGATTGGCTTCCTAATAATCATTTGTGGATGCTGATCATTCCATCGACAAACACATTTGATCAAAATCATGCAAATCAGACATAGGAGGCCACCTCTTAGAATCAGAAATATAGAATATTAGAATAATTACTCAAAATAATTAATAATACAACATAAAAAACAGACATAATCTCAAGATATCTAATCATTCTTTATTGGAAGCTCCAGTATATGTTAGGTACATAAAGTAACTCACTTCCAACGGTCATGGTTGCATATCTCTGTCAGAGTCTGTACCCTGATGGAATGTTTATCTACACATAAACATTCAATAGAAAAGAAAATACTTTGAATGAAAACAACCAAAACTGAAACCATCGTTCAAAAACAATGAAAGTTTTTTTCCTCCATTAAGGCTAAAGATGTAATCAAAGCTTCTTTGAAATAAAGGCACCGGAGGCAGAGAGAATGAAAAAACAAGAATGCAGATAAACACCAAAAGTAAAGTGAGTATTTTTTACAATATGATTCAAATGACTTTAAATAAATCAATGTTAAGTGGTCTCTATACCGGTCAGATTTTTTTTTAAATTAATATTTTTGCTTAAAAAATTGATAGTGATAGTAAATAATTTTACATTGTTCCAAAGATTTATATTTAAAAAATGGTGTTCTTTCCCAAAATCTCTGTTTTAGCAACATAACCGTTTTCATTCAACATTGATAATAATAAGAATTGTTTATGACAATCAAATCAACATATTAGAATGATTTCTGAAGGATCGTGTGACATTAAATGCTGGAATAATTCAGCTTTGCCAACACAGGAATAAATTACATTTTTCATTAAAATATAAAACTATTTTAAATTGTAATATTTCACAATATTACTGTTTTCACTGTGTTATTGATCAAATAAGTGCAGCATAAGTGAGCACAAGATTTGAAATGAAAAAACATTTTACTGACCCCAAACTTAAACTTTAACACATACTGAATTAGTTTGATTTTACAAAAAAATTATCCATACTTTGTATGAAACATCAGTAGATTTAAAAGCAAATCAACCATTATCACTAATTTGACCATTTTTTTATTGCAAATCAACATTATAACTGGATGTCCTGACTCATGTACTATATGTGCCCTTTTTCTTACAACATAGATCTGCAATTGTGATCAGCAGCCGCTAGGTGTTTTTTGAAAAAATTCACAATCCTCTGCCATGCGTCTAACTGTGCTTCTGAATGAGCCTTGGGTTCCCCTCCAAACAAAACCACCTGGTTAACTGCAGCATGAAAATTGGCGAGACAAAAGGGCATATAAGGCACCTCAATAAAGTGACCTGCTTTTTCATACCTCACCAGCTCGTAGTTATTTTTCCCATGTGCTTTGAGTCTGTCGCATGCGAGTTTTGCATAATAGGCACTTTTCCAATTCCTGTCAGCTTCTGACATTATAAACATGAAGTTACCAGAGGCACGCTCAATGGGAATAACGCTAGGAAGACCTATTTTGGACATCGGGTCATGCAAGACATCCACGATATCCAAAAGGCCTGATGGTGTAATTTTTGATCTTGTAATGTCGAACAAGAGGGGTGGAATACTGATGTCTTTGTAGTAGATGGGGATCAAAGTATTGGCATTGCATCCATTGATCCAAACAGTGGCCGATATACCAGGCAGGAATGTTGCCATTGACAAAGCGAGATCTCCACTCTTTGATATGGACACTAGGCCAATTTTTTGATCTTTGACCTTTGAATACAACAAATGTTGGCATTTGAATTCTTATAAATCTCCCATTGTAATTAGCTTCATATTATTTAGATTATGAGAACAATAAGGTTATACATACTAACCTCTGGCTGTTGTCTCAGGAAATCTATGCCTTCTTCAAAGTACTCGAGGTGAAATTTGTCAGCACTTTTGGGTAAATCTTGGTAACCTTGAAAAGCCAAGGCAAAAACGGCAAAGCCTCGTTTTGCCAGCAGAGCTGCCCTCAACTCAAACGGACCTCCTCTAAACACATATGTATCCAAAATCCCAGGAAATGGTCCTTTACCTGAAAAATTTGAACATCAGCATTAAAAACTATACATTTGACAGGCTTGATTGATTGACAGCATTTGTGGGTGTTTTCAAACTGATGGGTGTTTATAAATCACGCAATGAAAATGATCCCCTTCACCCGGCCCCACCCCATGAGAAATGTAGCAGTGTTTTTTATTTTAGAGATTTTTATTGGATTTTGACATGCCTGCGAAGATGGGAGACCGGACCATAAGCATGTAAATCTGTAGCCAGTTAAATATCTATAATACGCAACTATTAGTTAACAGTTTATTTCTTTTGTTAAATATAACTGTTACAATATATTGTAAACATTTATATATTACGTCCAAGTCTTTATTTTAGTAGGCCTACTTATTTTTATTCAACTCATCATCTCAGATGCATCTACTTTTTATGACATGCCAGCCGTCGACCGATTCAGCCCCACAAACCTGCAGACAGTGGAAATATGCCCTTACCATCCCAGAAGATGATGTCCAGCTCAGGCCTTACCAGAGTCTCTATTGTGCATTATTCCCCGGTCCAACTCCAGCTTCTCCCGCTCAGCTCAATGAAAGTATAGAACAGTGTTTTCTTATGGTTTAGCTGTTAATTTAAATTTCTGTTGTTTCTGATGTTAAACTTAAGTTATTATTGTCATATTATTTATTTATTATTTTTATTTTATGACAAGAAAATATATGTATAAAAATAAATGTGTTTAATGTACAAATTATAACTTGCAAAAATAAACAATGTACAGAACAACAACTTCTCATTTATTTAGCCTATGTTCCAAGTTAAAGAAAATGAACAATAGACAGTATTTTCTTTGTTTAATTTACAAATAACTTGCATAAAAAATAATAATAGGCTAATAATAATAATATAGCCTAGCCTATATAATAAATTGTTCTATGCTGGCCACGACTTTACATTCAGCCTTTGGAGGAGACTTTCGGTAATGGACCGTCGTCAGTGAGAGACATTAATTCATATAAAAAACTTTATTTTAGCATCAAGCAGTTTTTAAAGCAGTTTTCGTTTATTTGCATTTTGTCTTATAATTTTGAGTGACAGATGTCACATTTGATTTAGCCTATTTTTTTCTGTGATAATTTTTAGCTGGTGTTGACAGTACATGAAAAATAAATGATTGCACGGACAACATATCCTATCACCAGTGTCTCTCTTTCTATAAGGGAAATTTAAAAGAGAGATTCTGGAAACAAAATCTAAATTTAGCTGGATCAGTCGGGTCGGGAATAAAATAAATTATAGCGGGTGAGCACAGAGTGAATTTTAAGTGTGAGCGGGATGGTGAAGTTCGGAATAGTGGGAGCGGGACGAAAAAAACACCACCCCACGCAGATGTAATTTGTAGGCAATTTTAAAAAAGTGGGCCCCACTTTATATTAGGTGGCCTTAAGTACTATGTACTTACATCAAAAATAAGTACAATGTTCTTACTGTGTTCAAATTGTATTGCAAAGCGCCTTTGCTGATACTGAGGTGGGATACGGGACAGGTGTGGTGGTGTGGGTCAGTTTAAGGGTAGGGTTAGGTGTAAGGGAAGTGCCAACTGTGTAATTACAAATGTAACTACATAAATTAATTACAGACATAATTACGTGCAGGTATTTTTAAAAATGTAAGTACGATGTAAAAACATCTACACGATAAGTGCATTGTATCAAATTATTAATTAAAATGTTACAACATAGTGGTAAAGGCCACCTAATATAAAATGGGTACAAAAAATGTAGAAAAAAAATAGAGAAAAGAAAGAAACAGTGAAAAGAGAGATAATGGACTGATTCCTCTTTTTGACAGAATGGTTGAGAAATAAATAGCATTTATGCAAGTTAAAATTGGGAAAATAAAGTTCATCTTGTTTGCTCAGGGCAAGGAACTGTGCGAATGCACTAAACGTTTTGTTTACTTCAAGTGCTTGCGCTGTTGTGTTCAATAGTATCCAGGCTACACTTGAGTTAGCCTACCGACCCCTATACTGTCTTTATGGGAAATCTAATCGAATGCCACGGGATTGCGTACCAGTCAAATCCTGTAGTGTGCTATGAATGCTATGCACCCCAGTGTGCTATGAATTCTGGGATAGGGAAGGCTGTGAAGTTGTGGGAAGGTTCCATCTGCTGTACCCATCCTTTGCCTGAGAAACGAAGGGCGCATTTTGTATTTCTAAATGAAGTCGCTGGCCCTTTCCCAAATGGCACCCTAAACCCTCACGGTCTTCATCTGAGTCCGCACTTTAACAACTTAATGCCGCTTTGACTGCTGGGTAGAAGTCCTCTGCGTAGCTAGCAAACTTATGGGCTCAGCTGCAAAGGAGGTGTTCACGAGCACCCTTCTTTAAGCTTAAATGATGAATGGGACACCCTACGGTCTTGTGGACTTAACAGACACGTGCACGCAATGGCCATTGTAAGTCGACAAGCCCGAAAGTGCACATGAAGTGTGCCATTTGGGACAGGGCCGCTCATGAATTGCGGCAGCCTTCGCCGCACCGCTGTGACGCAATCACACTTTAAATGAGGCCTTCAGAGGTGCAGCTGAGGGGGTGATCCAAAATGGCGCTCTAATCAGTCACGATTTGATGAGCTCCTGATACTCAGTTAGAAAGGTTTTAAGATTTTTTTTTTTTTCCAGATCACATTTAATTGCTGTAATGGCTATTAAAATGGGAAAATCTGAGAAAAGAAAAAGTAGGAATTTTAGGAATATTAATGTTCAATTCGCACGGGATTAAGACATCTCAGTAAAACTAGCAGATGTGGGAGGAGTAACTCGCTGTACACACCACGGTAACCTCCGTGTCGTCATGTGCTTATGACGTTGCTGTTATCACGTGAGCAAACACACATGAGCGCCAGTCTGAACTCCGTCTACAATATAGTGTTTGTTTTAATAAACAATTAGATCCAGTCTAACGATTCTGATTGGATTGTGTTGGTAATAGACACTTTCCTAGAGCTAAATTAAGTGTTGTGCCTCTAATAAGTGCTTTTGATCTTCTTTTTGTTTTAAATGATATGCGGAAAATACTGGAGGTTTGCCACAGAGTTGTCCCTCCACCTACAACGCAACCGAATGCTTCAAGCGCCTCAAAGCTCGCAAAATGCGTTTTTTAAAAAACTTTTAAAAAGGAAATGATGGAATTTTACCTCACATTTTTACAGCGGGTCTATTCGAACGGGATTAGTATTACCCCAGGTCATTTTTCGGGACCTTTTTACTGAAGGTAAAAGTCTTGGTAATCTTTACTGACATTGTCCGTAATGACTACTGAGATGGCACATTCGGACGGTACTAAAATCACTGAGAACCTCTGGTAAAAATTACTTTACCCCCACGTCCCCATGTTAATCTAATCCAGTCCAAATAGGGCTATAGACAGTAAAAGATTGTTTCTGAGCGTCTCCTTCTGTCTAAACGGTAATTTCTCAACTGTGCGACAGAGTCGCGTTGGTTATGACGCAATCGTTAGCCTAATTTTACAAAAACAGCTTCTACAGGGCGATAGTGTAGGTATTGAAGTTTTATGCATTGTCGTGTTTCTTTATAAATAAACAATGGACAAATGGAGTCTTTAAACGCCTCAGATGTAAAGTTATTCACTGTCAAAGTGACGCAAAAATGAATGGGATCAATGGGATGCAAACAGCAGGTGATGGCTTGGTTAGCAATGGCCGCCCCTATGGGTGGAACGCTTTCCGAGTACTAGATTACCCCCTTGGTCACAATGGGGATTGGACATATGGATATATCATAGCCTGACATGGTCATACTCAATTCTAGTCAGAATATGAGTCTGAAACTGCTCCATTGGGCTGTGATTATGAGGCGTGTTTCAACCGAACCAGGAAAGACCTCAATTGGATAGACCTACAACCAATCAGAGCAACGAAGGGACGCATTGTCAAATGTCAACAGAGTTCAACTGCACTGTGTTGCCAAGTCCGCTTTTTTTCTGCGGGTTCTTTTCTCTGTCCACGGGTTGAAGCGACTATTATGTGATATATAGACCCATGAGTGCGAATTTTAGCAGGCAACCTTGCCAAAATAAGACACCTTTTACCCCCCAAACGCCATTTTTTTCCCCGGAGAACCCCCCTAGTAGTTGCCGCGTTTTGTTGTAAAAAAAATGGCAACCCTGTCTGCACGCGCGTTGAAATCAGGCTGGAATATACAGTCCCTGACAAAAGTCTTGTCGCTTGTGTACAAATTGACCTAAAGTGCCACTGAAATATATTTCTAATCAAGATTTTTTTATAAGAAATGGCTCATTTTAATCCCACCAGCTTTTGTGATAATGTTTCAGTGAAAAACTAAACTTTCAAAAAGTATTCTAATATTCACAGCTTGGTAAAGCCCATTGAGTCAATTTTGCAAAGACATAAGTGTTGTCACCTTGTCATATGAGCTTCACCTGTGACTAATAATGGATCAATTAGGTCTCAAGTGTGTATAAAAAGAACCCCAATATGCTAGACCTTCACATCAACTGCAACTAGACCTCTGCAAACATGCCTAAGATTCACCCTGAGACTAAAGTTTTGATTATCAAGAGGCTGAAGACCAGATCCACTGCTGATGTGGCAGACACCTTCATTGTGTCTCAGCGTCAAGTACAGAGGATAAAAAAAAAGATTTGAAGAGACTGGAAACGTTTTTGATAAGCCCAGGTCAGGCAGACCCCGCAAGACAACTGCTCGAGAGGACCGTTTGTTGGCTCGAAAATCCAAGGCCAGCCCATTTTCCACTGCAGCAGAGCTCCACGAGACCTGGTCACCTGAAGTCCCTGTGTCAACCAGAACAGTTTGTAGGATTCTGTCTTGAAATGGCCTCCATGGTCGAATCAGTGCCCAGAAGCCAGCACTAAACAAAAGACAATTGAAAAACCATGTGGCATTTGCCAAGGCCCACAGCCTGCTAAAAGGATGGACGCTGGAAAAGTGGCAGAAGGTGGATTTTTCAGATGACTCTTCTGTTGAATTACACCACAGTCGCCGCAAATATTGCAGGAGACCTACTGGAGCCAGAATGGATCCGAGATTCACCCAGAAAACAGCGAAGTTTGGTGGCGGAAAAATCATGGTCTGGGGTTACATCCAGTATGGGGGTGTGCGAGAGATCTGCAGGGTGGAAGGCAACATCAATAGTCTAAAATACCAAGAAATCTTAGCTACCTCTTATTCCCAACCATAAAAGAGGCCAAATTCTGCAGCAGGACGGTGCTCCATCGCATACTTCCATCTCCACATCAAAGTTCCTCAAGGCGAAGAAGATCAAGATGCTCCAGGATTGGCCAGCCCAGTCACCAGACATGAACATCATTGAGCATATGTGGGGTAGGATGAAAGAGGACGCATGGAAGACGAAACCAAAGAATATTGATGAACTCTGGGAGGCATGCAAGACTGCTTTCTTAGCTATTCCTGATGACTTCATCAATAAATTGTATGAATCCTTGCCAAACCACATGGATGCAGTCCTTCAAGCTCATGGAAGTCATACAAGATATTAAATTTGGATCTCACAGCACCACAACTTAATTTGCTTAAGTTAAATATTAACATAATATTTTTGTATTTGCAGTAAATTTGTTCAATTTCTGTATAGGCGACAAAACTTTTGTCTTGCCAAAATTTGACCTTTCTGTCTTGATTAAATGATAAATATTTTTTCTATGAAAATTATTTATTTCAGTGCATTAAACATCATTTGGGAGGGTTTTAGCTTTTCATATGAGCTATTTCTAACACCAATTAATTAATTAAAAGTCAGGTTAATATCAGGTATTTCTAGAAAATAGATAAGCAACAAGACTTTTGTCAGGGACTGTACGATCTTTGCCAGTGTTGTAAAATAATTTAATGATACACAGAGTACTTACCCAACATGATCATCATTTCTGAGAGAAATTGTGATGGTGAATGCATATACAAACAAGCTGTCCGTTTAGGATTCAAACAAATATAATCCAAGCCCCTTTGATACAGCTTTATTCTTGAATGATTCGACAAAAATTCCAGTGGCTTTGGATATTCTTCAGTCCTTTTCTAAAGCATCTGGATTAAATCTAAATATGAATAAATGTGAATTGCTACCAATTAAAAATGTCTTTCTTTCTTCAATTCAGAATATCAACAAACTTCAAATCTATCATTACCAAAACACACAAAAAAATGTAATTGCTGGCTATACAAAGAGATCTGTCCTTAAAAGGCAGAACACTGCTCTCTAAGGCAGAGGGTCTGTCTCGCTTGGCCTATGCAGCTCAGTCTCTGTTTGTGGACAAGCCCACTTCTAAATGAATTAATGAGATTTTAATAAAATGCTTATTGAAAAATAAGTTATATGAGAAAATCAGTCATACTAAACTCTTACAATAATGGTGGTCTGAACTTTATTGATTTTGACACCCTCAACAATACTTTAAAAATGAATTAGCTGAATCAGTACCTAACCAAACCATCTTCTATTTTCCCTCAACTTGGTTTTTCATGACTTGGTGGAATTTATTTTCTCTTAATGTGTAATTATGATATATCCAAACTCCCTATAAAACTATCCAACTTTCATCGTCAGGTTCTCTTAGTTTGGGCTTTAATTTATAAACATAACTTTTCACCACAGAGATGTTTTATCTGGAAGAATAAGAACATTTTATTCAAGAAGTAATAGCTATTTTATTATAATTGGTTCAGTAATGGTTTATTTTTGGTGGAGCAGTTGTTTATTAAGCAAGGTCTTTTGTTCAGATACTCAGAATTTCTTTCCTAATACAAAATACCAATAACCGCAAAAGAATTGGCCACATTAATGTGAGCTATTCCCTCTGGGTTATGTATGCTTTTTAAAAACTGAAATTACACCACCTCAGTATCTACTGCGTCCCTTCCCAAACCTTCTGATACCCCTGTTGGTCAAATTTGTTTCTCTGAGTAGAAAGCTAAAAACTATAAAATAAGATATCTATTTCTTAAAAATGTGATTTCTTTTCCCACAGTTATTTCCTTTTGGAATAATTTGTTTGTTAACATTCATTGGAAAAAAATTTGGTCTTTACAGCAGAACTTCTGTCTTACAAATAAAGTGAACAATGTCCTTTAAGCTCATACACAGGTTCTATCCTGTTAAGAAATGTATACAAATATAAATCTGACATTGAATTAACATGCTCTTTTTGTTTGAATTCTGATAAAACTGTGGTTCACTTATTTTGGTCATGTCCTTATACTCAGAAGCTCTGAAAGTACTGTATTTGTCAAGTGTAACATTTTGCCAGGCTTCTCAATACATATGAGGAATGTTATATTTTGGTTATTTTGACTCAGACCCATAAACGAAAATATCTGTTTTGCTATGAATTTAATCTTTTTCCTGAGCAAATTTTACATTCACAAATATAAATTTACAAACTGTAAGCCTGTCTTATCTGTCTTCTTAAAGGAAATGGAAAATTATTTAAATGTGATTTCAATATCTACTAATAAGAATACTAAAAGGACTGATAGGATTTGCACTGCCTTTGATCTCTTCATGTGAACATTTGTATGTGATGATGGCACTAATCTTCCTCTTCTTTTTATTTATAATTTCTATGGTTGTCTCATTTATTGTCGATGTTGTGTGTTGTATGCCTTCTTTTGTGTGGTTCTGTTATCAGCAATAACATTTTTTTAAAAGGTGCAGCTTTCACATTGGGACAGCCTTCGTAGTGCCGCTATGACGTAACCGCACTTCCAATGCGGCCTTCGAAGTGCGCGCACTTCACTTTGGGACACCGCTAGAGACATGGGCAAATCAGGTAACACCGTTGAAAAAACGCCCCTCTGCACGCGTAAGCAGGGTGTAGGCAGCGCTGAAGCAGCGCGTGTGTAATGGGCCTTTCACACCGAACGCGGAATGCGCTGCGCTTGCCGTGGGGTTCAGCGCAGCCCTTCAGATGCGCTTCACTGGCCAGCGCAAAGTAGGCGGAGTTTTCAAAACTTATTGCGGGAGTTCTATATGTCTATTTCTATTCATTCAATCAGCAGCAAATATGTATCTGTCCCATGCTAAAAAGCGAGCGATAGCAATAACCCTTCTAGTAAGAAGAAGAAGAAGAAGAAGAAGAAGAGAGAGAGCAGCAAGGAAGAAGAGGTATATATACACACACACACAGTGTGGAAACAAGGCATATAAATAAGTCATATATATATATATATATATATATATATATATATATATATATATATATATATATATATATATATATATATATATATATCATTATCATTATTATGTATATATGCCTTGTTTGCACATTGTTTATGTGTGTATATGTGTGTATTATATTATAATATTGTACTGACACGCACAGTACAAGATGTTCATCCATTTTGATTTCCGTGCTCGTTTCGATGTACCGTTTCTATTGGCCGCGCGGGTAATCGTCACAGAGCCCAGCGGCAAAAGTTAAAATATTTTGAAATTTGACCGCAGCATGCGCGCAAGCTCGTCAAGGGTGCGCTCCGCTGCGCGTGAGCTTTGGTCGGCGCAGCAACAAACCGTCCTTGCGCGGCGCAAGCCATTGAAATGAATGGATTTCTTAGCGCAGCTGCGCAGTTGCCGCATTCGGTGTGAAAGGCCCATAAAGCAGTAGCAGCGCTCACACTTTTTCTTTTCACACAGGCAGCGTTTGTCGCGCGCAGTTGTCACGCGCAGTTGTGTACAGAGTACTCTATAATGGATAAGTTTGCATTTCTCTTTAAAGAGGGGGTGAAATGCTGTTTCATGCATACTGATCTTTTTACACTGTTAAAGACTTGGAATCCCATACTAAACATAGACAAAGTTTCAAAAGTTAAGGTGGACGTTTGATGGGAGTATTTCTTTGTCAAAAATACTACTTCCGGTTAGTCATAAGTTTCGGCAAGTTTTTTGAGATCATGCGTCCCCTTTGACGTTAATGGGGGCGGAATTTCCTTGTATGGGCCTTACGGACAATTCTACCGGAAGCGCGTGAGAGAGAGAGAGAGAGAGGGAGAGAGCGAAAGTAACAGGCTACCCCCATTAAAGCGCTGGCTCGTAGGCTGCTGCACAGGTGATGTGCACATAACAATGTCACCAAAAAAGTGTGTTTTTGGTTGCCAGACCAAGACAGTCCTGCACAGATTCCCCAAAAACCCCGCGTTAAGGCAACAGTGGATGTAATTTGCTTTTCCGGATCAGCAACTGAGTTGCGCGAATGTTTATATCTGTTCGCTGCATTTCGGTGCCGACTGTTTCATAAACAAGGCCCAGCTTGACGCCGGCTTTTCCAATCGCCTAATGCTGAAGGATGGAGCAGTCCCAACGATAAAGGTCCTAACGTTAGAACCGCAGGCTGTGAGTAAGAGTGCTTCAAATGTCTATGCTCATCAAGTAGCCCAAACATGATCACGTATAGTTAATTGATCAATGGAGCATGCGATGTGTAGTGTTTGTACATTTGTTTAGCTGGCCACTATATGTGTAACTTTATGTTTGTGTATTGTAAAAGCACTCCAAACAACAATACACAAAGAGGGGGGAAATATGTTGAACTAAATAAGCACGCTTCTTCATTCAAATGCGCTACTATTCCGTGTCTATCTATGTAAACACTAGCCTGCGGTGCAAAACCAGTCCGCTTACTAACGTTACAATTTTCTACACAAACCACGCGTAAACACACAAACACACGTGCACAACTGCACTTCCCACATGTACACCTTCAAAGACAAAAATACGACGATATAATTCAAGTATAAATATGTAAATAACACAAGCCGCTAAGCATATTATATAGTTAGTGTATAACTTGTACCACATAGAGACGTCCTGCTCTAGTCGTTTTTGCTGCTGCTCCTGTTCAACTGCAGCCTCTGGGTCTGATTCCGGATCATAGATGTATGGCTGTATCTGATTAAAAGCCATATTTTTATTTTGAATAAAGTTTTTTTCCCGCTGTTAGGGATGACACAGCTTTACGACGCACTCGACTCAACACAATAGCAGCAGCGAGCACACGTCATTATTTAGCTCCGCTCACACGACAGGCCCCCACCCGCTCGGCTTTTTTCGGAAAGACTCGGAACAGCGCATCTTTCTTATATAATTATTAAAAAAAATAAAGACTTTTCGGAGATATGCAGGATGCAATGCTACTCTATAGGTACTCAAGATTGACATGACACTGACTGAAACTGAGTGTTTCACCCCCCCTTTAATGTATTTGAAATGGGAATAAAGCAAAGATTTTTCATGAAGCTAATTTTATTTTAAAAAATCGTATCACTTGTTTCTGATGTTTTTTTTTATTTCGTTTAGTGCGAGTTTTTGATAGAAGAAAGGCCATCGCACTAAATGTCCATGAAAAGCACACTGCTAAAAAGAGAAACTTCAGGAAATTGTCTTGAAATATTGGATAGGCATCAAATTTACATGCATTACCCATCATAAACCTCTTAAAGATAATTCATAAATGACTGTAACAACTAAGAGGAAACTTCTTAATGATATATTGTAGGCTAAATGAGCAAATTATCTAAAAACGTTTTTTTTTAAATGACAAAATAACGCACATCATAGTCTACATGTCTATACTGTATGTGTGCTATATTAATGTGTGTACATTCTATTCGCCTATCCATATTTAGTTGTTCGTTCGAGAGACAACGAAAGATTGTCAAAAACACTTTAAAATGACTTACCATCACCACTCTGAAGACTGACACCACCTGCTTTTGTTTATCGTTTCTGTTTTTATGCCAGCATATAGTTATAATATATACATAATTTAATTCATATTTAATTTAAGCTAAACTGGCATACATTATTTAAAATTAGTTTTGTTGTTCAGGCAAAAACTTATGGCAGTGACTTCGGTTTTTGTGTAGAACTTTTTTTTCAGAGCGCCGGATGTCATAGCCTATGGTGACTCAGAAACACACGGAACACTTCACTAAATTATTTCATGGTTAAATGTGTTATTTTTGATGTTAACCAGGTTAATTTTGATCAGAACAATGCACTGTTGCTTTAATTCATCGTGAGCAGCGCGTCAAAAATAGAGCTGGCGCCGAAACGATCGCGGCACTGCCGCTTCTGCTCTGCTCCTGCTACGCGCCGCTGCGCTGCCTCTGCTGCCGGTGTGAATGCACTCGATCATTTGTTAACACGAGCGCCGAAAAAAATACGCCCTGCTTACGCGTGCAGTGTGAAGCCGGAGGCCTTGCCCACTGATCTGGTAAATCTATTACTATCCTGCAGAGATCTATACTTGGACCCTACTACCCTAAAAGTGTCAAGCAGTGTTACACTTCACTTTTTCACCACAAGGCGCCGCTACAAAACAGTCTATGTACAAGTTATTAGCATTTTAATTTAGAGTTAGATTCATTTAAATACTTAAGTCATCCTAGCTAAGAACCAATGCTAAATGGAGTGCCTTACGAACTTTAAAGTTCTTTAAGACGTTTATACAGCAAAAATAACTGACCAGGTGGCATAAAAATAGTTCCTCTGATTCTGCCTTCGGTTACAGGAATTCTCCGGACGCCATCGGTCATGCAGTGCCTCTCGTTTGTTATTTTGGCGATGACTTTATCGTCACTGACACATTCAAGGTCAACGAGAGCAGGGCGAGTTACGTCTGTTAGTGTAAACTTGCAGCTTACGTCGTCTGCCTTCAGTGCCCAGAATAAGCCCATTGGTTCAACTCCGGTAAAGCTGCCACCAAGAGAAGGGTCGCGGTTGAGGTCAACTTGACCACTTGCGTCTGCTTGGTAGGTGGCCGAAGCTCTGAAAACGAGTCCATTGTCATCTGTGATTTTAGAGCGTAAATCCACGCGTTGTTGTGGTTTTAAGCCACTCACTGTCACTTGCACTAGGTCTTCAAAAGAGCACTTATAACTTGGCAAAAGCCTAATATTGACCCCCAAACTGTAGTGCATTTTCCCAGCGCTTCTTGCGAAAGAGGTAAATGCACACTTCAGCAGTGAAAACATGTCGTCTGACGTCTGTGTAGAGAAATGAGAAATGACCCTTTTCTTGGTGGCAGTGACCAGAGTGTGACTGGGTGACTACTGTCAGTTACAATGCTGTTGTTGAGTGCGTCTCAATCAGCTCCCTAGTTCAGTTGTCAGGGCACTGATCAGGGAGTCAGCCCATTGACTTTATGTCCTGATCAGTGCCCTGACTAGTGAACTAGGGAGCTGATTAAGACGCAGGGGTTGTTTGCTTTGCAACTTTCGGTGCATTACCGCCCTCAACTGGACTGGAGAGCAGGGGGTGGGGGGACGAAGTCCGGAGTCCGGGGAGTAAATTTCGAGGGGGGACGGAGTTGGAGAAACAATAGTAAGGATTACTTTTTTTGTGTGTGTGTGGAAATTAAAATTAAAATAGTTTAGCCACTCAATAGTCTACAATATAATAGCCACATAAACGTAACGTAATGTATAATGATATAAACTTCTGTGGAATATTCTGTGATAATGGCAGCGCAATGTTGACTTTTGTGATTAGCCAGTAGGCCTACCGGCTGACTGCAGCCGATGGAAATAATTATCCATTTAATTCTGTGCACATTTTATTCGGATTATTCCTCACAGAACTTCAGTTCAAAACAGACCGCCTGAGGTAACCCAGCTACCTAATAACGTTGTATTAACGTTCTCATTAGGTTCTAAGAACGTTAAATAACATTCTTCTAAGGGTGTGGAGTATGATCAAATAAAATATTCCTGTTTTCTCCTTTAATGTACTTGCTTTTGTTTATTGACATCTTGTTCTTTCTTTAAAAAAAGCTCAAACCAATTTTTTAATTGACTTTTATATTTATATTACATTTATATTTAATACATTATTAGTTTACTAGATTTTTCTTCTGATTGTAAATATATATATATATATATATATATATATATATATATATATATATATATATATATATATATATACACGAAAATAGCTTTAAGTGTCATTAAGTTGTCTCTGGATATACAAATTATGTATCTGAAGTTTGAGAAAAAAGCTGTATGACTAATTTGTAATGACTAATACTTTTTTTAATGTAGAAACGTTTTTAAAACGTTCCACTAACAATGTAAGAATAACGTTTTATAGCTAACGTTTTTAGAACGTTTCTCAATAGCAAATAACGTTGGCACAACGTTCTAATAACGTTACTGCAAGAACTTTTTTTGATAACTTTGAGAGAACTTTGAGAGAACATTAGCCAATTTACTGAGAACATTCCCTGTTAGCTGGGAAATTATCTGAAATAATTTTGACCGATAATCTGAATAGAAACCGTTATTTTAAATGGATAAAGCTCTGTTAAGGCAGTGTTTCCCAACCGGGGTGCCGAGAGCAGGGGTGCCGTGTATTTGCACCGCGGTTCATCTCACATCTGATGACGCACCAATATGGACTAACTTGAAAATAATGCTTTATGTATGTTTCTGTCATACATAAAGAAAAAAAAGAAAAGAAAAAAAGATCAGGGAGACGGTATCCACAGTGCTTTTAATAGCCCCACTTTGGAAGAACTGCACATGGTTCTCCGAACTGATTCAGCTGTCAGACACAGCCCCATGGCCCATTCCGCTGAGCTGTGGGCCCTCCACGTATGGCCCATCAACGGGTATCCGGGAACCTCTCTGACAAGTTATGAACACTATTTCGGAAGCTAGAGCCCCCGCTATCTGGCAGCTCTGCTTTGAAGTGGTCAGTGGTTTTCTAATCAGTGTGCTGCACAAAACATCGATGCACACTCATGCAAACTGGCGGAACTGCTCGCTTTCTCCAAGAGCAAATGGACGTGGGTCGTTCCCCCTCCACGCTCAAAGTATATGTCTCTGCCATAGCAGCTAACCACGCTCCGATCGCAGCACATTCACTAGGGAAAAGTGATCTTATTGTATGTTTTCTTAAAGGAGCCAGGAGATTAAATCCGCCTTGACCCTTCCTCAGTCCCTATTGGGACCTCGCCCGTGGTTTTAGAAGCCGTGAAGGGTCCCCCCTCCTAACCACTTCAGACCACGAGCTTGAAGCATGTATCACTCAAAAACTCTTTTCTGCTGGCTTTGGCCTCAGTTAAGTGAGTGGCTGGCTTACAGGCACTCTCCGTGAGCCCTTCCTGTCTTGAGTTCGGGTCCAGCAACTTCAAGGTTGTGCTCAAACCAAGACATGGTTTTATACTCAAAGTGCTATCAACCCCTTCAGTATGCAGGTCTTTACATTGCTTCCTTTACCCGCGTCTCAGAGAATAAGACGCGAACCTATTCTGCCCAGTCAGAACATTGAGATTGTATCTAGAGCGCTCCGCCCCCTTCAGGCAGTCGGATAAGCTCTTCATTGCTTCGGTGGCCGCACTAAAGTTTCTACTAAAGTCATGAAACAAGACTCTCACACTGGATAGTGGATGCGATCTCACTAGCTTATAGGTCTAGAACCTAACCTGTCCTACAGGCATTAAAGCCCACTCCACTAGAGGCATGGCCTTGTCTAGGGCTTGGTCATGTGGCACTTCCATGGAATATATTTGTGCGGCGGCAGGCTGGGCCTCTCCGCCCACTTTTATCAGATTCTACAATTTGAAGGTCCCAGCTTTACAAGCAATGCTTTTCTCCGTCTAGGGCTCTATCTGCAGCCCTGGCAACACGATTGCTTATTGCGTTCCGCTTATACTCAATCGTTCATTACACTCTACCATAGATCCGACTATGTCTGGTCAGGTGTTCAAACGAACCGACTCTTCCGGTTCTTTCACTCTCCTTATGAAGCCCGCCTGTGTCGGTCTCTCTTAAGGTTTTTTGACTTTCCCTCATTCAGTTGGGGATTTTGGGTCAGTCAGCACACACGGCGTTTTACATTGTGTTCCCATACGCAATACGAGAAACCTCTCTCAAAAGGGAACGCACTCAGTTACTTTCGTAACCTCGGTTCCCTGAGAGAGAGAACACACATGTATTGCTTTCCGTGCCGTGTTCATGCTTCTCAGGTGTCGCTTCAGTCAATTTTAAAACCTGACACCTATGGTGAATCAAGGTCTTATATAGCCTCCTGTATGCTAATATAAGCCCCCTTTTTTGGCGGTCTCTCTGGAGCGCCCCCATTGGTTCGCTCCTCTCAGCCGCCTCACCATAGGTTCCTGCAGTTGCCGCGGCCTGGCCAATCAGAGCGCTCCTCGCGCCGGGCTATGGCCGTGCAGCTGCACTGCGCTTTACATAGATACCTTTATTAATAAAGTTTTGCTTCATATTCTCGAGAAAAGAAGTTTTTCCCATACACAATACTCGTTCCCTCTCTCTTAGGGAACCGAGGTTACGAAAGTAACCGAGTACGTTCTCTTTTAAGTCTTGAGCTTGAACGGACAAACTCGCACAAAAAGTATGTCAACATGTCCATCTTGATGAGTATCCAAGCAGAATATGGCTTAAGAGAAGTTTATACAGTCGAAAAAGACGAGCGTATCCCTGTATTAAGTTTAAAGGGGCAGTAGCCTTTACTGCTGTCTGTTTAATGTCAAACAAAAGATACATCACTGATTGAATAGCTTTTGTAAGTTTTATACGGATTAATCTTTCATTTAAACAGTTAAATATGCAGTTATTTTACATTTGATTACTCTATTCAATTTCTCTATCTAAAAACTAATGTTAGACCTACCTAAAAAACCTGAAAAGCATTGTTTATTTTATCAGTATCTTTGCTTGATAGTATTTATCTGTGCTGCTGCTTGTATTCAAGTTATTGGTTCTTTATTTGTTATTTTATTTATTTTTAATTTACAGTAGGCCTATTTCGTTTTTTCCCTGGATATAGCAAATGCTAAAATGGGGGGTGGCAACGGTTTACCTGGCAATTATTATTTTATTTATTTAATCAAGTAACATTTCATATCTCTAGCATGATGGAAAATTGTAACTTTAGGGTTCACACATAGGTGTCAAAACCATTGTGTGTGTGTGGGACAACCCACCCAATTTTTAAGACCAATGATATTGGACCCACTCACTTTTATTGTCTCTAATTCAGCACGTCTGTTTAGAAACACTTATTAGCCTATTTAAAACATGTTAAACACTTTATTTCCCCTTTTTAAATAATTTTCTCCATTTTTATTGAAAATAAATGCCTTTCCGATCTGATCTGATCTGATCTGATATGTGATGAGAAAAGTTAGGCTAGTAGAGCCAGTGTGGTAAAAGGCGGATTCGAACCTCTGATCGTCAAAACTTGAAGCCATGCATCTTACCCTACACTATAGCCATGATAAATAACTCAGTGATTTCTGTAATTTTGTCTGGCCCAATCAATCGTTTAGTAAACGGCACTATTTCTATCTGGACACAGAGCATAATAAACATGCAATTGTTCATTATCATTAGCTACCTGTGAAACTGTAGATTTCTATGGCAGTTAAATTAATATTGTCTCTTTATTAGACTATTGGTATTGACTGGTTTGAGGTCTTTTATTATATAGGCAAGAGATATGGCCTCAAATGCACCATAATGCAGGATATCACAGCGACGAAATAATACATTTTCTGGGGGAGAACCCCCAGAACCCTCGCAAAAAAATGCCCCACCTTTAATATTTTTCACCAGCTGCTATTGGGACCCACCAACTTTTTAATTAGCCTCCACACATGGGTTCACATGGCAATAATGTGTTAAAAACTGAAAAGATTTTGAGATGACAACATTGTCAAAACCCTGTTCACATATCCATCACTTAACCTGAGGACAACTTAATTAGAAGGTATCTTAAACTGTGCAAAAAAACAAACAAAAAAACAACAACCACATTTACAAACTACAGTCCGCCCAGTGAAATTCGGCCATTTCCAGCTGCTGGAGAGTGAAGCATTAATAATTCAAAAGAAAGAAAATAAACAAAAACAAACAAAAAAACTAAATTCTCCCTTCTATTTCTGTCTTTAAAATATTTTATAACAGCATCATATACTTTTTTCTCTGCTTGATCTAAAAACACTTCTTCCATTTCCTACTTGCTGTAGCCTATTATTTTCCTGTCAAATGTCGAGAGCGCATTATTGTAGCGGGAAAGTACATTGATATATTTTGGATAAAAGCGCTATATATAAATGCAGTCCATTTATATTGCGCGACCGCAAACCTCTCTCTGCTCGCGTGCGGAATAAAATGCGCGAGCGCAAATCTCTCTCTGCTCGCGTGCGGAATGTACTGAGCGCGAATCTCACTGCTCGCGTGCGAGAACTGTGCGTGCGCTCTCAAAATCAGATAAGATGCTCTTGTACAATTTTTCTCTGGGATCACTCAGAGAATATGCATGCACTTAAAACGTGTCCAGTGCAATCGCGAATCTCTTCTCTTCGCTTAAACTAAGCGTGTATGTGCACAGACTGTGTTCCGTGCGCTCGCAAGAAGAGAAATACTCTTCTTTACAGTTTTGTTCTCTTTGTTCTTGCCATAAACGCCGTCGAAACAGTGTTGCCAACTATTTTCTATTATATATATATATATATATATATATATATATATATATATATATATATATATATATATATAATAGAATATATATATATATACAGTCTTGTTCAAAATAATAGCAGTACAATGTGACTAACCAGAATAATCAAGGTTTTTAGTATATTTTTTATTGCTACCTGGCAAACAAGTTACCAGTAGGTTCAGTAGATTCTCAGAAAACAAACAAGACCCAGCATTCATGATATGCACGCTCTTAAGGCTGTGCGATTGGGCAATTAGTTGAAAGGGGTGTGTTCAAAAAAATAGCAGTGTCTACCTTTGACTGTACAAACTCAAAACTATTTTGTACAAACATTTTTTTTCTGGGATTTAGCAATCCTGTGAATCACTTAACTAATATTTAGTTGTATGACCACAGTTTTTTAAAACTGCTTGACATCTGTGTGGCATGGAGTCAACCAACTTGTGGCACCTCTCAGCTGTTATTCCACTCCATGATTCTTTAACAACATTCCACAATTCATTCACATTTCTTGGTTTTGCTTCAGAAACAGCATTTTTGATATCACCCCACAAGTTCTCAATTGGATTAAGGTCTGGAGATTGGGCTGGCCACTCCATAACATTAATTTTGTTGGTTTGGAACCAAGACTTTGCCCGTTTACTAGTGTGTTTTGGGTCATTGTCTTGTTGAAACAACCGTTTCAAGGGCATGTCCTCTTCAGCATAGGGCAACATGACCTTTTCAAGTATTTTAACATATGCAAACTAATCCATGATCCCTGGTATGCGATAAATAGGCCCAACACCATAGTAGGAGAAACATGCCCATATCATGATGCTTGCACCTCCATGCTTCACTGTCTTCACTGTGTACTGTGGCTTGAATTCAGAGTTTGGGGGGCGTCTCACAAACTGCCTGTGGCCCTTGGACCCAAAAAGAACAATTTTACTCTCATCAGTCCACAAAATGTTCCTCCATTTCTCTTTAGGCCAGTTGATGTGTTCTTTGGCAAATTGTAACCTCTTCTGCACATGCCTTTTTTTTAACAGAGGGACTTTGCGGGGGATTCTTGAAAATAGATTAGCTTCACACAGACGTCTTCTAACTGTCACAGTACTTACAGGTAACTCCAGACTGTCTTTGATCATCCTGGAGGTGATCATTGGCTGAGCCTTTGCCATTCTGGTTATTCTTCTATCCATTTTGATGGTTGTCTTCCGTTTTCTTCCACGTCTCTCTGGTTTTGCTCTCCATTTTAAGGCATTGGAGATCATTTTAGCTGAACAGCCTATCATTTTTTGCACCTCTTTATAGGTTTTCCCCTCTCTAATCAACTTTTTAATCAAAGTACGCTGTTCTTCTGAACAATGTCTTGAACGACCCATTTTCCTCAGCTTTCAAATGCATGTTCAACAAGTGTTGGCTTCATCCTTAAATAGGGGCCACCTGATTCACACCTGTTTCTTCACAAAATTGATGACCTCAGTGATTGAATGCCACACTGCTATTTTTTTGAACACACCCCTTTCAACTAATTCAACTAATTGCCCAATTGCACAGCCTTAAGAGCGTGCATATCATGAATGCTGGGTCTTGTTTGTTTTCTGAGAATCTACTGAACCTACTGGTAACTTGTTTGCCACGTAGCAATAAAAAAATATACGAAAAACCTTGATTATTCTGGTTAGTCACATTGTACTGCTATTATTTTGAACAAGACTGTATATATATATATATATGGGTGTGTATTATATGAATTATATCCAGATTAATAATAATAATAATTCATTACATTTATATAGCGCTTTTCTAGGCACTCAAAGCGTTTACATTGAAGGGGGAATCTCCTCAAAACCACCACCAATGTGCAGCATCCACTTGGAAAAATGTTTAATGATATAGGCTATGTATTCGATAAAGATGTGTCTGTTTCAAATGTGTTTATTGATCAAAACTGACCTTGTTACTAGAGCAATGTTGAAATGTTACTAGAGATGATACTCAAAATCAAACAGGTTTTTTTTCCTCAAGGCACAAGCTATAGGCTATATATATATGTAATTATGAAATACTATGAACACACTGCACAAGGTACAGCTGACAGGACCATGAGGGTCAATAAGCTTACTAACACCCCTCATGGCCTTGTCAGCTGTACCCTGCTCTCCTCCTCTTCCTGACTAAAATGGGCCTCATAAACTAATCTGTGTATGTCCAATTTCAGCCTCTCTTTTCTTCCTGGTTTTAGCTGTTTAATTTGGGGCAACAAGCTTCGAATGAATAGTTAACCTGGGTCATAGCAGTTCTACTGCAATACACTTTAAATGAACAGTTCACCTAAAAAGTAAAATTCTCTCATAATTAACTTACAGTCATGTTGTTCTAAACTCTTTGACTTTTATTGTAAAGAAAAAAAACTGTTGGAACTTTCTTCAAAATCATCTTGAGGGTTTTGAGTAAATGAAAGTGTACATTTGAGTTGTCATGAGTGAACTGTCCCATTGAGGCATGGACTCCACTAGACCCTGAAGGTGTGCTGTGGTATCTGGCACCAAGATGTTAGCAGCAGATCCTTTAAGTCCCTGGGGCCTCCATGGATCAGACTTGTTTGTTCAGCAAATCACAGATGCTCGATTCGATTGAGATCAGGGGCCCGTTCTTCGTACGTCGCTAACTTAGTTAGCTGGACTTGATTGTTGACGATTTGGCTTGATCTTGGATTGTTTGGTTCTTCGAAGCTCATCCTGGACTTGCTGTCATAGCAACAGGTCTTAAATCTGCTCGGGAGCAGGCTTATTTCATGTTCAGGATTAGATTGCATCTTGAGGTGATACTTAAAATCTGTCCCAGCCACTGCTACTTTATAACAAGAGTTCATTACTGAACCAGGGGCAATAATAATTTACAATAATAATAAATATAAAAGTTTATTTGAAAATAATATTTTAATGTTGTGTAAAATTTGTGTTTAATACTATAGACACAGTCACTTGATTAAGAAATTTAATTGTGAATTGTGATGGAATGATTACTTTATAGATGTATTGGAGGTTTACACACATTGTGCCGTTAATCTTTGTTTTTTGTTTTGTTTTTTATTACCAGAAAAAAAGTAAAATACAGCAAAGAAAATATATTAAAACACATATACAACAAAATAAAATAAAATAAAAAAAGAACAATGAAACAAAAAAAATGCCAGAGTATACAAACCTTGATAAATTAATAATAATAATAAAAAAATCTATTCTTTAAGAATAGTCTTTCTTGCTTTTTTATTCATAATATTCTTTAAACTGGTGCAATAGTCCTTAGTCTCCTGAAGTAAATGAATAAAATGTGGCTTGGATCCTGACCATTTCTTCTTGTGTATATGACATTTTCTCAAAATAATAAAAAGTTGTACAATAAAGGTGAAATTGACGGATATTATGGGAGTGGCTTGATGCAGCTCAAGAGATGCAGATAATTTGATCTTGACCATTAAGAAACTTTAATTAATATTCTCACATAACAAATCTGTTTAAAATTGAATTAAAAATTAAATTACAACATTAAAATAAAAATGTAAAGTGTGTACGAATATTATAAAATTGTGAATATAAATAATTAGGAACACGTTCATCAAAACAGTGCACATTTAATTTATCTAACTTTTATGTTGGTTAGTTCGTTTGTCTGTTTCCTTATAAAGGTTCTTCTTTTTTTTTGTGACAAGTTCTTTGCCAGGTGGCTTTTTTAATTATATGATGTCATTGCGTTGTCTTGACGCCAGCCAATCGCTTCATTGTTGATCGTGGTTTCGAGTATCGATGCGTCTGCCCTCTTCAGGGAACACAGGCACGAGAAGTGAGCTCAGATAATTTAATCCAGATATATTAAACCAATCCGCAAATTCGTTTGAAGAACCAAATTAGCCAGAGATCAGTTATGAGGATTAAAACCCTGATTGTTTTAGAGGAGGACAGTTGTTAAAATGACAGCTGTTGGGCATTTCGTGGAATTGTTCTTGGTATGGTTTCACAAACAAGGACATATTTAATCTTTTGGTACATCAGCATCACATGGACAACACATTTAACAATGTTAAAAAATTCAGGTCTCCATTTGAATATTTTCTAGTGACTGATCACATATATTTTTTTCTTTCTTTATGATGTATGCCTTGTTATTGGGCCTAGAGCCTAATATAAAATTTTAGTTGGCCAAATTGAATTTCTGTTAATTAAATTGCATCAATTCGCAGAAATTCAATTTGGGCAACTGAAAAATTTAGATGTGATCAGTCACTAGAAAATGTTCTATTAGAGAACTGAATTTTTTTTACAGTGTAAGTATCAGGATGTAAAAAGAATATGCATCTTTTCCACAGAAAGAACCAGCCTCATAAATGTATGACTTTTTCCTTCTTCGTCAGTGTGGCCCTAATACTCTGGCATATTAAATACACATTTCATATAAATATAAAAACACAAAGTGTAACATTATGTTTCTTTATTGAATACGGATTTAAAAAAAGCAGGTAAACCATCAGCTCTTTATGACACTGAAGTCACACAATGATTCTTTAAGATGGAAAGCACAGAATCAAAGCATATTATACAACAAAATGATAAATACACATTCAAAGATCTGTATATAACTCACTCCGCTGCACATTGCAATAAATGCAAGACAAATCCATACACATCACCTGAACAGACAAATGAATGGATGCATGTCCTCCAATGTGGCCTGCTGAGGGACCAATATGTGTTGAATTATTTTAGTTAGTATGTGTGCTTGCAATTTTGGTTAAATATATCCTGCGGTGGCAGAGGAATTTGTTTGTTTTTTTGTGTTCAGTTAGTTTTTTTTATTGATTTGTCCTCTTATGATGTTTGTGCTGTACACTGTGTGTAATACAAGCTTGCAGGTAGGCTATACTGCAAAAATGCTCTTCTTATTTAGTTTTTTTTTTTCTTGTTTCCAGTCCAAATATCTAAAAATTCTTAAATCAAGATGCATTTACTAGATAAGTAAAATGACATAAGATATGTTTCCTTGTTATCTTAAAAATAAAATTAAAATGAAGTGAGTTCTTGCTGAAGGGGGGGATTTTGAAATCCACTGCCGCTTCAATATACCTGTATATATTTATATCCTAATTAACTTCATAATCAAAATTTTAATCAATATTTATCCTATATTATTATAATGATTCTATCCAGTTATGATTTTGTTTTAGTTTCTTGTTTTCTAAAGTGTGTATTTGGTCTCTGAGGAGTGACTGAGGGTCTGGCCTAGAGATGTGTGATGTGTCACTAAACACTGGCAACAAGGTCATGTGTTTGGATTTTGGAGGTATCACACACCCCTAACATGTCAGGAGTGCAGCAACAGGGTTTGCTCACTTAGCCCGGCTTACAGATATGAAAGATGGATTTGTCTTTCATTTAATTTATTATGTTTTATTCCTTTTATATTTCCTTTTACTGAAACACTAAAGACTCAAGATGAATATTGCCTGTACTATTGTGTGTCCCTCTCACTAAAAGAAAGCACATGTTATCAGTATGTTTTGGTAAGAACTGGTTAAAACTGGAGCGTAATCAGCTCCAACCTTGGAGAGACTGTGTATCTGTGTATGTGCGCAATATTCTATGCTACAGATCAGAATGGTGTTCAATGGGCACCCTAAGAGATGGGTGGACTTGTTGTTCTGGGCAAGCTGGCGTCTGCTCCAGATCTGGAAGGTCACCACGGGCCTAATTCGGGGTGAAAGCGTCAACAAGTGACACGTCAGTGGAAACGTGCATCAGATTAACTGACTTGAGTGGAAATTTACCATGACTGTGCATTGTCTCTGAGCCAATCAGAACCATCCACATCGCAGTAATGACGTGGATAAGACCTTGAAAATGGTATAACTGTTGGGACAATTGTATGTACGATAGGGCGAGGCAACGAGACGGTGAGAGAGGGAGCGCGGCCTACCAACTCCTTGTGAGACTTGAAGCTGGCTTCTGCTTTTGAAACTGCAAACTATTCTTAAGTAAATTTTTCTTTTATTTAATTGCAATCCTGACTCTGTCTTCATTTCTTCACTACTGGTCCTGGGTCATAAGCTGTTAACCCCTAACATTGCTTAAAACAAGCAAAATGATCTGCCAATGGGGTGAGAAAAACAATCTTATTTCTGTTTGGGACGGAAACAAGAAACAAGATTTCAATCAGAAACAAGATTATTTTTCTCACCCCGCAAAGGCAAATCATTTTGCCTGTTTTAAGCAAATACTTCATCGTATTTTTAAGAAAACAAGGAAAAATATCATGTCATTTTAAATGCATCTTGATTTAAGAATTGTTGGATATTTAGACTAGAAACAAGACAAAATGACTAGAAGAGCATTTTTTGCAGTGCAATACACAAGCATAAATTGTACCCAGAACTGGTGCCTGCTCACATTGTCTGTACCGTTTTAGCAGTGAAAAGACTGTGGCTTGTGCTTAAAGCTACACTGTGTAACTTTTTTAGTTTATTCTTAGCTAAAAACACTTAGTTCTTTCAAAAATATATGTGCTTATTAATGTATATTTACTACCTTTCAAGTAATAAAGTATTCTCGTAAGTTTATAATATGCCATTAAATATACATACGGGTGAGGGGTTCGAATGCCGGTTGCCATGTTGCCTCTCCATCTTGAAAGTACATTAGCCAAAGAGGGTCATACCCATAAAGTCAAGCTTTGCCTTTCGCGTTTTAACACTCGATGGCACCGTGTCGAATGTGAAGAGGGGGATTGCCATGTTAATCTTGGACTAAATTGGCCACCGTAGGAGTTAAAACGAAATTGGAATTGAGAGGAACAGAAACTGAAAAATATCACACAGTGTAGCTTTAAGTATTAGTCAGGGCCTTTACCATTCTGCAGAATGTTCTTATTTGATTTTGACTTGCCACCATGTTCGTTTTGGCCCGGTCATGGTTAATCTACATCACACACACACGAAAAGAGACACCTTTTTATCACACAAAAATATTCAATGGAGCAAGCGCCCTTGGGTCCTTTGAAAGGCGCTATATAAATTAAAGTGATTATTATTATTATTATTATTAGCTCATCTATTTATTCAATTCAATTTTAATTTAGGCTATAACGCTTTTCACAATTGTTTCATTGTTTCAAAGCAGCTTTAGGCCTACATTAATAAAAGCAGGAGAACACAGAAAAAATCAGTGGACAACATAAGAAGCAGAGTACAATGACTATTAAACCATACTACTGAGCGTAGTAAATAATGTTAAGTTTAGATAATTTATCAAAGCAGTACATGATGGAGTTACTTTACACAATTTCACTCATATCTGCAGTCCATTTAAATAAAAAAATTAACTGTTTCATAATCAGAGTAAAACAGCGTTTTTGGAGGTGTGAATGAACTTGTAATTGTGATGTTTCAGCGGAGTGGTAGTGTGTAATTGTTCTCTAGTCTTGTTGCCATGGTGAATCAGTGACTCTGTGATCGGTGGCGGGTCTGTTTGAGTGAGCCGTGAGCGCGCACCTATCCAAGATTGGTTTCACTGGCTTGATGAATCCGTGATTGCTCATCCTGGCTTGGTCTTTCTTTGTGCAACCAATTAGGCCTGAACACCCTTGTTTTGGATTCACTGAGCTCAGGGGCCGTTCTTCGTACATTGCTAACTCAGTTAGCTAGATTGGTTAACTGACTGTTGACAATTTCGCCATAATTACTTTATACACTGTAAAAAATTATTTACAAAAAAAATCAAAAGGTTGCCTTAAAATTTTGAGTTCATTGAAATTAAAATTTTGAGTTAATACAATGTACATTTTTTAAGATTCGACAACCTTTATTTAAATATTATTCAAAGATTTTGTAAGCATATTGAGTAATTGTGTTTGTTTTATTTCTGATGACGCAGTGAAACATGCCAAATAGTGATTTATCATATTTTTAATGTGGTTCAGATACAATATTCTTTTGAGTTTCTATTTATTAAACAAATTTCCTTCATTGTATCAACTCGAATTTTTATTTCAATAAACTCAAAATTAAGGCAACCAGGTTACTTACTTTTTTTATGTTAAACCAGCAAAAAACAATTTTTTTTATTTTTTACAGTGTAGTTGTATTGGCGGTTTACACACATTGTGCAGCTAATCTTCGTCGTGCATTAATTTAAGTGATGACGAATATTATGGGACTGGCTTGATGCAGCTCAAGAGATGCAGATAATTTGATCTTGACCATTAAGAAACTTTAATTAATATTCTCACATAACAAATCTGCTTCAAATTGAATCAAAAATGAAATTACAACTATGAAATAAAAATGTAAAGTGTGTGCAAATATTATAAAATCGTGAATATAAAAAATTGGGAATCATGTTCATCAAAACTTGATGCAAATTAGCTAACTTTTATGTTGGTTTGGTCGTTTGTCTGTTTCCTTATAAAGATCCAGAAATTCGTGTTTTTTTCTTCTTCTTTTTTCTTTGACAATGTGGCTTTAGTTAGGACTATATGATGTCATTACGTTGTCTTGACGCCGGCCAATCGCTGCATTGTTGATCGTGGTTTCGAGTATTGATGCGTCTGCCCTCTTTCAGGGAACACAGGCACGACAGCAATCTCAGATCATTTAATCAAGATATTTTAATCCAATCCGCAAATTCATTTGAAGAACCAAATTAGCCAGAGATCAGTTGTCACGATCTGTCAAATCATCTCAGATGTATTAAGCGAGGTATGAAGAACTGGCCCCAGCTCAGTCATTTATCCTGGATGTCTTAATTCTACTTTTGTGCAATAGGCCTCTGGGGAATTTGGAGGCCAAGTCAACACCTCAAACTCATTGTTGCGCTTCTCAAACCCTTCTTTCCTTGGACCACTTTTGATAGATACTCACCACTGCAGAAAGCTCAAGAGCTGCAGTTTTGGAGATGCTCTGACCCAGTCTTCTAGACATCACAATAACTTGGCCCTTGTCAAACTTGCTCAAATCCTTACGAATGCCCATTTTTCCTGCTTCTAACACATCAACTTTGAGGACAAAATGTTCACTTGATGCCTAATATATCTCACCCACTAACAGGTGCCGTTATGAAAAGATAATCATTGTTATTCACTTTACTTGTGAACGATTGGCTTCCTAATAATCATTTGTGGATGCTGATCATTCCATCGACAAACACATTTGATCAAAATCATGCAAATCAGACATAGGAGGCCACCTCTTAGAATCAGAAATATAGAATATTAGAATAATTACTCAAAATAATTAATAATACAACATAAAAAACAGACATAATCTCAAGATATCTAATCATTCTTTATTGGAAGCTCCAGTATATGTTAGGTACATAAAGTAACTCACTTCCAACGGTCATGGTTGCATATCTCTGTCAGAGTCTGTACCCTGATGGAATGTTTATCTACACATAAACATTCAATAGAAAAGAAAATACTTTGAATGAAAACAACCAAAACTGAAACCATCGTTCAAAAACAATGAAAGTTTTTTTCCTCCATTAAGGCTAAAGATGTAATCAAAGCTTCTTTGAAATAAAGGCACCGGAGGCAGAGAGAATGAAAAAACAAGAATGCAGATAAACACCAAAAGTAAAGTGAATATTTTTTACAATATGATTCAAATAACTTTAAATAAATCAATGTTAAGTGGTCTCTACCGGTCAGATTTTTTTTAATGAATATTTTTGCTTAAAAAATTGATAGTGATAGTAAATAATTTTAAATTGTTCCAAAGATTTCTATTTAAAAAATGGTGTTCTTTCCCAAAATCTCTGTTTTAGCAACATAACCGTTTTCATTCAACATTGATAATAATAAGAATTGTTTATGACAATCAAATCAACATATTAGAATGATTTCTGAAGGATCATGTGACATTAAATGCTGGAATAATTCAGCTTTGCCAACACAGGAATAAATTACATTTTTCATTAAAATATACAACTATTTTAAATTGTAATATTTCACAATATTACTGTTTTCACTGTGTTATTGATCAAATAAGTGCAGCATAAGTGAGCACAAGATTTGAAATGAAAAAAACATTTTACTGACCCCAAACTTAAACTTTAACACATACTGAATCAGTTTGATTTTACAAAACAATTCTCCATACTTTGTATGAAACATCAGTAGATTTAAAAGCAAATCAACCATTATCAATAATTTGACCATTTTTTATTGCAAGTCAACATTATAACTGGATGTCCTGACTCATGTACTATATGTTCCCTTTTTCTTACAACATAGATCTGCAATTGTGATCAGCAGCCGCTAGGTGTTTTTTGAAAAAATTCACAATCCTCTGCCATGCGTCTAACTGTGCTTCTGAATGAGCCTTGGGTTCCCCTCCAAACAAAACCACCTGGTTAGCTACAGCATGAAAATTGGCAAGACAAAAGGGCATATGAGGCACCTCAATAAAGTGACCTGCTTTTTCATACCTCACCAGCTCGTAGTTATTTTTCCCATGTGCTTTGAGTCTGTCGCATGCGAGTTTTGCATAATAGGCACTTTGCCAATTCCTGTCAGCTTCTGACATTATAAACATGAAGTTACCAGAGGCACGCTCAATGGGAATAACGCTAGGAAGACCTATTTTGGACATCGGGTCATGCATGACATCCCCAACATCCAAAAGGCCTGACGGTGTCATTTTTGCTCTTGTAACATCGAACAAGAGGGGTGGAATACTGATGTCTTTGTAGTAGACGGGGAGCATAGTATTGGCATTGCATCCATTGATCCAAACAGTGGCCGATATACCAGGCAGGAATGTTGCCATTGACAAAGCGAGATCTCCACTCTTTGATATGGACACTAGGCCAATTTTTTGATCTTTGACCTTTGAATACAATAAATGTTGGAATTTGAATTCTTATAAATATCCCATTGTAATTAGCTTAATATTATTTAGATTATGAGAACAATAAGGTTATACATACTAACCTCTGGCTGTTGTCGCAGGAAATCTATGCCTTCTTCAAAGTACTCGAGGTGAAATTTGTCAGCTCTTTTGGGTAAATCTTGGTAACCTTGAAAAGCCAAGGCAAAAACGGCAAAGCCTCGTTTTGCCAGCAGAGCTGCCCTCAACTCAAACGGAACTCCTCTAAACACATATGTATCCAAAATCCCAGGAAATGGTCCTTTACCTGAAAAATTAGAACATTGCATTAAAGGGTTAGTTCACCCAAAAATTTAAATTATTTCATTAATTACTCACCCTCATGTCGTTGGACACCCGTAAAACCATTGTTCATCTTATAATTTATTATTATCATAAAAGTGTTACACTGCACTTTTTCACCACAAGGCGCCGCTACAAAACAGTCTAAGTACAAGTTAATATTTAGCATTATAATTTAGAGTTAGATTTAAATACTTAAGTCATCCTAGCTGAGAACCAATGCTAAATGGAGTGCCTTACGAACTTTAAAGTTCTTTAAGACGCTTATACAGCAAAAATCACTGACCAGGTGGCATAAAAATAGTTCCTCTGATTCTGCCTTCGGTTACAGGAATTCTCCGGACGCCATCGGTCATGCAGTGCCTCTCGTTTGTTATTTTGGCGATGACTTTATCGTCACTGACACATTCAAGGTTAACGAGAGCAGGGCGTGTTACGTCTGTTAGTGTAAACTTGCAGCTTACGTCTGCCTTCAGTGCCCAGAATAAGCCCATTGGTTCAACTCCGGTAAAGCTGCCACCAAGAGAAGGGTCGCGGTTGAGGTCAACTTGACCACTTGCGTCTGCTTGGTAGGTGGCCGAAGCTCTGAAAACGAGTCCCTTGTCATCTGTGATTTCAGAGCGTAAATCCACACGTTGTTGTGGTTTTAAGCCACTCACTGTCACTTGCACTGGGTCTTCAAAAGAGCACTTATAACTTGGCAAAAGCCTAATATTGACCCCCGAACTGTAGTGCATTTTCCCAGCGCTTCTTGCGAAAGAGGTAAATGCAAACTTCAGCAGGGAAAACATGTCGTCTGACTGTCTATGTGACTGACCACTGTCAGTTAGTTAGGTTACAATTGTTGTTGCCGGTTGCTACCTTCTTCTTCTTCTAATAGCGGTTGGCAAACCAACTTTCGGTGCATTAACGCCATCAAATGGACTGGGGAATGAAGCACTAATAATTAGAAAGAAAAGAAAAAAAGAAAAAAAACTAAATTCTCCCGCTATTTCGGTCAATAAAAATATTTTATAACAGCATCACATATTTTTCATTCTCTGCTTGATCTAAAAAAACACTTCTTCCATTTCCTACTTGCTGTATTATAGCCTACACATCTGCCTTAACCATCACAGTTCCATATTTCTTGCCATTCATTATTTAGAAATTCTTTAATTTTCCTGAACCTCTTTTTTAATATATATATATATATATATATATATATATATATATATATATATATATATATATATATATATATATATATATATATATATATATATATATATATATATATATATATAATTTTTTTTTTTTTTTTTTACTAAGAGTAACTTTTATTTCAGTCTCTAAATGTTTTAAAGATTGGTTAGCTTATCGACCAATATATTAGCCTCCACTCCCACATGTGCAGGAACCCATAAAAACCTTATTAAGCTTCATTACCAAGTCTTAGCAAACTTATAAGAATCTCATAGATTATATCTTGCCTTGATGATTTTAGTCCACTTGCAAGGCTTGATATTGCTGCATAAGAGTCATATTGTTGCTGCCTTCAGTATTCGGAATCTTGTTTTTTTTAGCCCAAAACCTGAAAGAGAATATTATTGAACATTAGCAGAAAAGTTTACAAAGACTGAGATTGCAATCAGTTGACACATCAATTATTATTATTATTATTAAAAAATAATTTTTCAGGGTATGATTACTAACAGGAAATGAAAGAAAAATTGGAATTCACACACTTCTTTCTTCTCATCAAAAGAGAAATAAATCTGATCCTGTTGCTTGCCACATCATCCAAATATTCAAATTCTAGATAGTTTTTGTTTTGTTTTAGTTTTTTAATGAAAGACAAAGCATTTGCACTAATTACATCTATTACGTTTTAAAGAGAGAAAAAAAGCTAAACATATCATGTAATTATCAGATCTTTTTCAATTTATGTTGATTTTAATTCCCCCTTACACAGTGAATAAAAAGAGAACACAATAGTAGAAAAGAAAAAAGACCATAAGGGACCGTTTAAAATCACTAAAGGGCTAAATAAAGTATCTACATAAGTAGGCCAATTCAAATGAATAATTTGCAAACTTCACAAATATTCACTTATTGCTTTTTAATTAGTCTATAATACTGTCAATATACTTCTTGGTTTTACTCAGTAGGCTAAGGCATGAAGGTTGTGTTTTCATTGAATAAAAATAGGAAATTAATAAAAAATAGATGAGGAGAGACAATGGCAGCCACACAGCAGTCAGTTGTAACCAAGATGAGGCTATTGCAGCCCCCAGCACGGCATGGTATATCACCAGAGCGGCGTAGGGAGTGCTGCAGTGTGCAAAGACTAGGACGATGGACAACAGAGTGGCACGAAGTTCAGACTCACGCTGTGACACATATGGAATGGAAATGCTGTTCTGAGGGGTGCGCAACGCTGCGATGATCACTTTCTTCTTCTGGCTGCTGCTTAATGCCCGGCGGATTAGTGCCATGGCTAAAAACACAACTGCCAGTGGTAAAATAAGTGTGGTAATGCTGTAAGTGACCATGTAAACCAGATGTCCGAAAGACTGACCATCAGAACAAGACAAGGTGGCGTAGACATCCGTCACATTGCTTATGGCGAAAACAGGGCACTTGCCACCATGGTGATCTCTGTGTGTGTATTTTCTTACCTGTTGGTGGTGGTTACTTTCGGGTTCTCTAACTCCTCCCACTCATTTCGGCAATTGTTCACCTGTCGCGTCTCATCGGCTGTTCTCTTTAAAATGCACGCTGTTCTGTCTCTCGTTGCATGCTCATTGCCTTGGTTGGTCTCTGTCATTCTGTCCAGTCCAGTCGGAAGCTCTTTATTCTGTCTCTCTCTTCAGTCCTCCTCTGATTCTGTCGCAGGCATCTGGATGCTTGTCAATTCCAGAATTTGCAGACCTGTGGATGTACGTGAACTTGTCCTCGAGTGAACTCTGTCCTGTTTTCCCGAGGTGACTGGTGCGCTTTGTTTTTAGGCGAGATCCAGTCTCTTCCAGGTTCCGGTGAGCTTCCGTTCCTGTCGGGTTTTGTTCTGCCTTCTGTTAGTGCTTGGACGGTATTGTCAGTCATCTGTCGTGTGAGGATTTCTCTCCGGTCACCGACCAGAGTGGATTTCATTGGACGCCGCTTGTGGTCTCTCTTCTGTGGACTGTGACTGTAGTACTTGTGAACTTGCATTTGGCTCCGAGACCTTTTGTGACACACGGCATGCACCCAGATGTAGATGACCAGGTCTCTGGATTTGGCATCTGATATCTTTCTCTCCAGTGGATACAACACTGAGTAGTACCTAAAAGCAAAAGAGAGGGATATAATGGGGCAGACAAGTATTTATATAGCACTTTACTATGTACTACTGTACACCCAAAAGCCCTTTCCAATCATGTCAGGGCTCTCTCCTCAACCACCAACAGTGTGCAGCATCCACTTGGATGACACAACGGCAGCCACAGAACAACGGAGCCAGTGCACTCCACACACCATATAGGTGGAGAGGAGAGAGAGTGATCGAGCCAATTCAGTGGATGGGATTATTAGGAGGCCATGATTGATAAAGGCCAATGGAGGGAATTTGGACAGGACACCGGATGCCATGGCATTTTTAATGACCACAGAAAGTCAGGACTCTTCTGAACGACGATTGTTTCTCTTTCAAGCAGCTTTTTTTTCCAAGCAGTTAGTCAATGCAGTGAAATCTGTTTGAGGAACCCCCGATTGCACAGGTTGTGTTAAATTTGTATTTTTTTTTTAAATGAAACTGGTTCTAAATAAGAATCACTTGTTGGTTACCAGCCCTGTCTCAATTACAGAGGAGGGTCCAGCTGCGGCTTGGCGTTCCCGTCATAAAATAATAATGCCTATTGGACATTCCTGGTAGCGTCTCATCGACCAATCGCGATAAGTTTCGCAAGGCACACTGGGTATGATGTCATTTCCCCTTCCATATGCATGATTTTTTCCCCCCAAACCAGTTCAGCAGAAATCCTGCAACTGATTCTAAACATTTCTTTGGCCATGTCAATCAGAATAACGATTGCTTACACCCAACCCTGATCCATAAACCTACCCATCACTGTAACCTCAGCCAATGAAATCGGTTGCAGGACGGGATTACCGATGAAATGGTTTGGGAAAAAATGATCTAGGGCAGATCCATAGAGAGATTTGTGTCCTCAACTTGTAGAATGAACATGTACTCCACAACCCCAACATTCTCATTAGATTTAGCTACCATGGAGCCTCCCTGAAATGATCGTGTGGTAATATCAGTAAATTAAGCCTAGTCAAGCTCCTTCTAAAACGGCTTAGGCATCTCGATGTTAGCTGATGTCTGCCTATGCTTAAAGTTAGGACTGAGATATAGACATAAAGTCCTACACGTAAATGTAAGCTTAATATGCTAGATCTTATTTTGAAGCTTCTGTTTGAGAAAAACTAACTAGTGAATGTTGAACATATTAATCCGGATGTTGACTGCTAGCAGCTTAGCAGAAGAGGCGAAGAAGAAGGGGGTATTCCAGTCTGCGAAAACGGTAAGGCCCACCAGTATGATAATGCCCATTTTTGGCCGCAGTTGGATGATATTGCAATTACATAACCGTAGTATTGAAATGAGTGGATTTTGCCAAGTCAAGGCAACTTTATTTATATAGCACTTTTACAATGACGATTGTTTCAAAGCAGCTTCACAGTGTTAAACAGGAAAATATAGCAACAAAATTTGGTTCTGGAGAAACCAAAATGGTTGTTTCTGGTTCGCCCTAGAGAAAACGGTGATGTCATCAGCTCATTTTAATTTATCATATAGTGTCAATGTGGGCAGATCAGTAATATAGTTGAGATAGTTAATTTAGTAATTCATTGTATTTGGATATTTAGTTGAAAACTTACATCGAAATTTTAGTGTCCCCAACTGAGCAAGCCAAGCCAAAGGCGACAGTGGCAAAGAAGTAAAACTCCATCAGGGCATGATGGAAAAAAAAAAAACTTTGGGAGAAACCAGACTCAGTCGGAGTGCCAGTTCTCCTCTGGCCTATTAACAAACAGTGTATGATTATTATTCTGGCAACCTTACAGGTCAGAAATCAAGTCACGGTGTCACGTAAGATACAGGTTTATTGAGGATGACGCGTCGATTAACAATTATTAAATAGGACTATTCAAAGGATCGGATAGGGATATTGTCGAGCATGTACACCACATCGCAATAGCAACCATAATGAATATTATCATTTATAAAGCTCAAAAATGTTAGTGACTGGTGTTTTAGTGATTTCCTGCAAATATGGAGAAAATAAAGAGACTAAAAATTAAATATGTACAGTGTCACGTGGTTAGGGTGCAAACAATTTACTTCTTGTTTTCACAATTATTCAGTTTTGTTGAGTGTGGTTCGCAGGTTTTGTTGAGTGTGGTCATAGAATGAGTAAATATATTGATGGCAACAGTAGTGACCAATCGTATAAGATGAATTCAGAGTTTAAAATGTGTTTATAACTGGGCTGATACATATATAAGAATTGTAATTACTGCTGAAACATATCAATTCAGTATACACTTATCCCACTGGCCACAATTCTGACTGACCATAAAACACAATTTTTCATACACTTTTCCTAACAACACATAATTTGGATATTTTCATGTCTGGGGAAAAAATTGGGATTAAAGGGGGGGGGGGGTGAAACACTCAGTCAATCTCATGTCAATCTTGAGTACCTATAGAGTAGTATTGCATCCTTCATATCTCCGAAAAGTCTTTAGTTTTATTATATTTATAAAAGAAATATAGGCTGTACCGAGTCTTTCCAGAAAAAAACGAGCGCCTGGAGGCGTATCGAGTGGGCGGAGCTAAAGAATGACGACCGCGAACAAAGCGGTGACGTCCTCAAGCGTGGAGAAACCCATCGCTATCTCAGCTAATACAGATAATGATCCACAATCAAATCTGAGGCAGAAATAAATTGAACAGGAAAAACAGCAGCAGCAGGACGTCCGTCTCTGTGGTATGTACTGTATTTAACCATTGCAGTACTTTTCTGATGTTGACAGGTTTGTTGCCTGGTGTGACTCTAATAACTTGCTTTTAAACGAAAAAAAGACTGTTGAAATGATTTTTGATCCTAGATCTGTGGGGGATCACAGTCCTGTTATAATACATGGCAATATTATTGAACAGGTTTCTTCAATCAAATATTTAGGTGTTTATGTAGACAACTTATTATGTTGGTCTCCTCACATTAACAGTCTATGCTCTAGATTACAGCAAAGGTTATACTTCCTGCGAAGGTTAAAAGTGTTTGGAGTAAATCAGAAGATCCTGGTTCTGTTTTATCAATCTGTATTTGAGAGTTTAATAAGGTATGGAATCACTGCTTGGTATGGGAACCTGACTGTTCAATTAAAAACAAAATTAGTACGCCTAGTAAACACTGCTCAAAAAATTATAGGGTTTAAGAATAAACAAATTATACAAGAGGTGTACGAGGCATCTATTTTTAAACAAGCTAAAAAAATTGTTGCTGATGACACACATATTTTACATATGTATTTTAATTTGTTACCATCAGGGAGACGATTTAGGGTCTTGAAGTGTAAGTCAAATCGTTACAAAAACTCCTTTGTGCCAATTGCGGTCAAACTCTTAAATAGAGAATCTTATGTCTGATATATAATGCTGTTATTTTATATTAAAATGTAGGCTTTTAATGTATGTTTGTATGTACGTATGTATGTATGTATTGTCTTATTGTACACTGGCCATGTCATGATGTCTAAGACAAATTTCCCAGCAATGGGACAATAAAGTATATTCTATTCTATTCTATTCTATTCTATTCTATTAGTGGCCTGTCAACATTTGTGTGTTTACTCGCAGTTTATGAGGACATGATTCGGTTTATGGAATATTGTATGCGACTAAACCTTAGCAGTAGCAAGCAAAACGGTTTTGCACGTCAGACTAGTGTAACGTTATACATAGAACAGCAATGGAGTAACGTTAGCGCATTTGAATGATGAAGAACGTGATCGTGTCTTTTACTGATGTTTATTTATGCGACGGTAGCCAACAGCATAGACATTTGAAGCAGTTTTACTCACCGGCTGCTTCCAAAGCAGGACCGAAACTTTATCGCTGGGACTTTTCCGTCAAAAACACACTTCTTTGGTATGATTTGGTGAAGTCCTGACAGCAGTGGCGTGTAAATCCACTTTGAGACGCGACTGAAGCGATGTTGTGAAGCTTCCCGTCATTTCTGCGTTCAAATCGGTTCAAATGCAGCGCTGCCTTCCCAGAATGCTGTGTTGAAGCGTTGAAGTCGCTTGATGTCACCCATAGGAATAAAGTGAAGCACGGCGCGCGACATAAGTGTTCACGGACGACTGGATCTGCACCTGAGAGAGTGTTTATGGACGTGCATTTCCTCTCTCGCTCTAGTCGCGAGCCCGTACGGCCCATACAAGGACCTTCCTCTCTTATTAACGTCAAGTCGAGCCATACTCGAAAAAAACTCTCCGAAACTTGTGAGAAACCGGAAGGAGTATTTTTGACACAGAAATACTCTATCAAACGTCCAACATTAGTTTTTGAAACTTTGTCTATGTTTAGGATGGGAATCCAAGTCTAAGTCTAAGTCTTTACACAAGTCAAAGTGTAAAAAGCTCAGTATGCATGAAACAGCATTTCACCCACCTTTTAAATGAGCTTGTTGAGTCTAACAAGCATTAGAACCTAAAGTAGTAAGCTATGTGTGATTTGCTAACAATAATCAGTTCACTCTGTAAAAGAATGATTTGTTCGGACAACTTAAGAGATTCCAGATTGGTTCACGAGATAATTTACCTTATTTTTTTTATCTTAACAAATTGTTTAATGATTGTTTGGTTGAGACTGATAATAGTGACCTCAAAGCTGAGACAATTATACTTCAGCTGGTAGCAAAAGATAAATACATGTATATCCACTCACCTGTCCAGGGCGATGACAGCAAAGCTGAGCACAGTGGCAGAGCAGAAAAGCCTGTGTAGGAACTTGATTGTTTTGCACAGCATGAGTGTATGAACCCATAGGCAACATAGGGGACTGGCATTTAGAACTATGTAAAAAGGCACACACACCAACCCGGCACAAATACCAGAACACGCCAGGTTCTTGATGAAGAGATTTGTGACAGACTTGAAGACGTTGGTGTAACAAGTGCACCACAGCACTGCGACATTACCTGGGGAGAACGAGATGAAAAGTAGAAAAGGTTGAAGGTTCACAAGCCTATAGGTCAGTATCGAAGGACACACAATTGAATGGACAGCCTTCATCTGATTGTCAACAGCGGTTCCCATGGCAATAAGTTACCTGAAGGATGCAAGCTAATTTAAAGGAGGAAAGCCTGATTTTGGCAAGAAACAGTATGTTATTCATATCCAGTGATATGTACCCATGAGCTTCACAGCACAGAAGAATTGTTTGAATATTTAAATTGAAGCATGCATTGTAGCAAGTGATTGTGTAAGACTGGATAAACTGTAAGATCTGTAGGAGATGGCGACTCACTGAGAAAACAAGGGAAATTAACATCTGAACTCACTCTTGTGCATTTAGCGTCTTTATCCGAGACAACAAAAGTTAATCAACCAAAAATTGCCTTAATTTACATGTCTTTCCGTTCACTGCCTCTTTCCCCACCTCCCCAAAACAATTCACCCAAAATCAATATGGGTTAATATTAACAAGTGTTATACATGTTTGGTATCATTTGGAATGTCTCAGTGCGACTGATACAAAGGTCTCTTTCTCACAAAAGTAAAACAAAAGGTAACAAAGGTTGTAAAAGTTATTTAAAGATATTTTGCTTATTATGATGGGTGTGTCCTCTGCAATGCAATTTGGTCTTTATCTCCTATTGTCAATAAAGGTCTATAGGACTTAATTAATGCTAATTCCCATTGCGAACCCATTGTTTACATCTGAAAGAGTTTTCTGTCTTGGTCTGGTATTTAATGGATGTTGCAGAAGGTTCAGGGTGTGATTATGTAACCAGATCACCCTGTAATGCATTAGGTATCCTATTTCCTTGAGGTCAGGTATGCATTTCTTACTCTTTACTTCAGACCATTTGCTGTATCTGAAGTAAATTTAATGTATCTATTATCTTTGAATTGATTATGTAAATGTAATTATACATTTACATGACTAATAATAAATTACAATAATTTATTCAGATTTACTCTGAAATGTTTGATCTTAGTACGATCTGATGTATCCTTTGTTACCGCATATCTGCGACCAGGGTTAAGAACGGATTGGAGCATGGGGGACATCTGGCGATTCTAGATTTCTGACTTAACTGCTCCCCTTTAACTAAGCAGCTACATTCTAGAGCTTATTGTATAGGAAAAAAATGAACCGGATTGGTGCTTGCAACCATGAGCTATTACAGTTAATGCCCAGAGCCCCCACTCAGCTAAAACGGCATCTTTGAGGCCATAAACGTAAAGGGTGTCTTTGTGCCTCTTAACAGACACAAAATACAATTAAAATGTCTGTACAACATGAACAGGGCCCTTATATGAAAACGAGATGCGTTTAGGCACTTAGCCATTATTTAAATTCACCTGTTTTAGGCGGCTAGCTGTATATCGCGCTGAAGTCCCGTGGGAACTCCGTTGTAGCCGGAAAAAATAGTCCAGTTGGGAATAACATCGTTTGTATGAAGAGGCTCTGCTCAACGGCTCGAAGACAGTTAAGTGTAGTTCAGGTAATGGAGATGATAGTTGTAGGGTGGTGATCAGCGCAAGACCAGACAAAGAGTGTTTGGATGAGGAGTGCTTATATGTGGCTATGGTGATGATGCGCAGGTGTTAGTATTCGGGTGTTTGGGAACAAGTTAGCGTGGCGTGAGTGTCCGTGTCCGATGGTGCGGGAAGTGCGGTTGTGACAGTACCCCCTCCTCCACGGGTGGCTCCTAACGGCTGGGATGGTGGGCGGCGACGGGGTCTGCCACGGCCCGAGGAGCGGATCGTTCAGGGTGGTCCTGATGAAATTGTGTCAGAAGGTTGGGGTCAAGAATGTCATTCCTGGAGATCCAGCAGCGTTCATCAGGTCCATAGTCCTCCAAGTCCACCAGGTACTCTAGCTGTGACCCCCGTCGCCACGAGTCAAGGATAGCTCTCACCTGATAGACGTTGGTGTCCTCATAGATGACAGGAGGAGGAGGTGTGGCATTATCACCAGGCTCTGTGGAAGGAGACAAGGGGTCAGTGAAAGGTTTAAGAAGGGATACGTGGAAAGATGGTGCAATGCGGTAATGTGCTGGAAGGTTCAACCGGTAGGTCACTTCGTTCAGTTGCCTGTCGATGGTGAATGGGCCGATGTAGCGTGGACTCAGCTTATGACAAGGCAGCCGGAGGCGGATGTACCTGGTGGATAGCCAGACCTTCTGGCCAGGTTGGTATTGCGATGTGGGTCCTCTCCTGACATCAGCCTGTGTTTTGTGCCTCCGGACTGCCTGCTGGAGTTACACGTGTGCTGAGTCCCAGACCCTCTCGCTCTGGTGGAACCAATAATCCACCACTGGGATCTCTGAGGGCTCACCCGACCAAGGGAAGAGAGGCGGTTGGTATCCGAGGACACACTGGAATGGGGTAAGCCCTGTGGTGGACTGCTGGAGGGAATTCTGCACGTATTCGGCCCAGGATAGATATTGGCTCCAGCCCTCCTGGTTCCAGTGGCAGTATACCCTCAGGAATCTCCCGATCTCTTGAATCTTCAGTTCAGTCTGGCCATTGGTCTGAGGATGGTTCCCAGATGATAAGTTGACGGATACTCCTAGGAGACAGAAGAAGTCTGACCAGATACGGGAGATGAATTGAGGTCCTCGGTCGGATACGATGTCTTCCGGGAGCCCAAAGTGCCGGAAGACGTGCATGAAGACGCGGTCAGCAATCCCTTGAGGGGAATAAGTTTGCAGGACTTTGAGAAGCGGTCTACGACCACTAATACACAGGTGAACCCTTGCGAAGGAGGAAGATCCGTCATAAAGTCGACCCCAATGTGAGTCCAGGGACGTTCCGGGATGGGCAGAGGCACAAGCTTACCCTCGGGCAGTCTCCTAGGAGTATCGGCAGTGGCACAGACTGAACATCCCTTGACATATCGGGAGACGTCCCGAGGCATTGAGGGCCACCAGTAGCGTTGACGGAGGAGCGAGAGGGTCCTTCTCCTGCCTGGGTGTCCAGAGCCCAGTGAAGAATGAGCTAAGTCCAAGAGGGGAAGGCGATGGTGAGGCGGTACATACATATGCCCCTCTGGACCTCCCGGCAGAGCAGGGTTTTGGGCATTCTCCTGTTGGATCTGCTGGTGGATGGCCCACTGAATAGGGCTGACGATCATGGCTGGCTGGAGGATGGTTTCAGGGTTCTCATGATCAGGGTCCACTTGGTACAGATGAGACAGGGCATCTGCCCTTTTGTTTTGGTCTCCAGGGCGATACGTCGCCTTGAAGTTGAATCGGGGGTGAAGAATAGGGCCCAACGGGTCTGGAGATGGTTAAGTCGTTTGGCATCTCTGATATATTCTAGGTTACGATGATCAGTGATGACCTAAAAAGGGTGTGCTGCTCCCTCCAGCCAATATCTCCACTCTTTCAATGTGAGTTTGATGGTGAGGAGTTACCAATGTCATAGTTCTGCTCAGCTGGGGTTAGCTTTTTGGAGAAGAAGGCACATGGATGGAGCCATGAGGGTTTCCCCTGCCGCTGCGACAATACCGCTCCAATCTTGGTGGAAGAGGCATCCACCTCCACGATGAACTAGCGCTGAGGATCAGGGTGTACCAGGATCAGAGCGGATTGGAAGGCGAGCTTCAATTGATGAAAGGCTTCTTCGGCGGATGAGTTCCAGGACAGAGACTTGGGCCGGTTCTTCAATAGGGAGGTTAGCGAGGAGCTGAGCAGACTGTAGTTCTTGATGAAGCATCGGTAGAAGTTGGTGAATCCCAGGAAGCGTTGCAGCTCCTCGATGGTGCTGGGTCAGTGGTATCCACCTTCCTCTGGTCCAGCTTGACTCCATGGTTGTCGATTATGTACCCAAGAAACTGGATGGAGGAACTCACACTTCTCCAACTTGAGATATAGGTGATGGGCTCGGAGCTTCTAAAGGACTTGCTGAACATGCCCCTCATGCTCCCTCAGGTCAAGCGAGTAGATGAGGATATCATCAATGTAGACAATGACAAATTTATTCAGGATTTCTCAGAATACCATTCTGGAAGACCGAAGTTGAGTTGGACAGCCCATATGGCATCACCTGATACTTGTTGTGAGTATCAGGTGATGTTCCACTCATTGTCTTCCACTCGTCTCCCTTACGAATGCGAATGAGATTGTATGCGCTTCTTAAGTCGAGCTTGGAGAAGATGGCAGCTCCTCGAATCTGCTCCAGAGCTGCCGGGACCAGAGTTATGATCATTGTCCATGTTTTTTTTTGTGGAAACTGTATTACATTTGTCTTTCATGATTTTTTGAATAGAAATAGAAAATCTCTTTTTTAAAGAATGTTAATGTAACAGATGTCACTTATGATCAATGTAATGTATCAAATTTATTTGAATGTGTATAACAAACATATCACATGAAAGACTATAGACCTATTGCTTAAGTTTTAAAGCTGACGTTTCTTCACTGTGTTGATTTATAGGCCTACATATGTTTGCTGTTATTTACAGCCAAATAGGCCTTACAATATTGCTTTTGTTTTTCAAAAAATTAGAAGATTTGAAAGCTTGTCATGGTGTAACTTGGGAGGAAACGATTTGTCTACAAAAAAAGCTTTGAATACAAACAATGCAGAACTTTATTTATTTATTCTTTTTTTTACTTAAAAAATACAAAACAATTCAGTATGTTCTCAAGACATTTAACAAACAATGTTCATCAGCATAAGGACACAATAACTACATACAATAAAAAAATAAAATGAAAGGGCAACACAAACATTCATTGGCTGCACCGATGTACACGAATGACGTCATGCGCATGCACGTGGAGGTCAGTCTGATTCTGGCAGGCAGTCGAATTTCGGCACAACACACCTTCTGCCGCGGCCAAGCCACAGACAGTATAACGTTAGTGTTATTGTGTGTTTCATGTGATCCTTTATTCAGTCATTCTCTTAAAATAAACCCATAACACGTGTTATGGGTTTATTTTGTGCCGATTCACCGTCGATAGACTGGTGTATGCCGTTTTGAGTGTGTATTTGAATGTACACATACATGGCATGAATAAAATATTTACATTATCAGCACATAATTCCAGATGTTTTTTTTAAAAGTGTGAGACTATGCATTTGTGTTTATGTACTTTGTATTCATCAATGTTGAAATTGATAATGTAAAAACAATAACAAAGAAGCATCTGCGTGTAGGTGTTTAATCATTAAAATTTTCCAACTACATGACTGTTGCAATGTTGAACTCCATCATATCACTGATAATCCCTGGTGTAAAGTGACCGCTACACACACACACACACACACACACACACACACCACCGCGTGTGTCGAAGCAGATGCAGAAGTGAAGTCCCGTCTCTTCACCTGCACAAAACGCCACCATGCAGCTTTTCTAACTTTTTTTTTTTTTTTTAGAAAACCTGTGGACTCGATGTCCTAGGCTGAACACAATAATTTTCCATGACAATGATAAATTGAAATAGAAAAACTACCGAAAATACACTGATTTCTACTGACTACCAACCTATTCTGCACTGAGGAAACGCAGAGCTTGGCAGACGACGCCCTCTCGTGACGTAATATGATGCTATATAAATAAATTATTGTTTGATTGATTGATGTTGAAAAAACTGTGTTTTTTTACAAACAGCCAACAAAATGGCCACTTTATCTGCTAAATTTGTGCTCTTATGTCTTTTAAAAACATTTAAATCCTGCATTACCTTTTCATACGGCATTTTCATACAAGGTTATATGTTCATTTGAAAAAAAAAATTCCTGCAATATGCTCTTTAATGTAAACCTGCACTTCATGCACTTTCATTGCAGAGAAGTTCAACAGTTTACAAAAGAGAAAACTAATCAGACAAAACCTTGCTAGGCCAATCTGAGTGTAACTAAACGAGCCAATGCAGATTGGCATGCAATGATTGCACCAGCTGCTCTTACACACAGATATAATACTCTATATAATGAGTAGCAGGTGGATTGCATATTAGCTTTTCTATTCCTGCTTTTCATTTACCTTCTATAGAGCAAAAAATGTTGTTCTCAGAGGCAGTGAGCGAAAGGCTGCACTATTTCCTGTTTGTGTCACCACAACCATTCCTCTGCGTGCTTCAGAACCTAGGAGTTTCTCTAAAGAGCTTACACAGGTAGAATTTTTAAAGATGACATTCTACCTGTGTGTTTCTGGATGCTGTACTCACCTGGAGCCAAGTGATGTGATCGCATCTCACATGTCTGGGAGCAGAGCAGAGCATGCTGAGGTGGTGGTCGTGGATGAGTCATGCACCCCCTGCGGGAAGATGCCCATCTCAGTACTGTGGTCAGATTCTTTAAAGGAGCAGAGTTCCTGTGCCTCTGCCTTGATCTAACCCTTCCCAGAGGGTTACTTCGGGCAGTAGTGCAGGTGATCTGAGGATTGCGGTGAGTGCGCTTCCCTCGGGAAACCAACCCCCTGGGAACCTTCACTCCTTCCACACTACTTAATCAGTATCTGCTGCATTGTCTGCATATCATGACCCCATAGAAAGTAAGGTTGCTTCGTTGGGCGAGAGAGTTAAATACTCCTCGTCTTCCACCCTAACCCTTTTGGGACCTTGCTCTGGTGCTTAGAGCACTTCAGAATGACCCATTTGAGCTTTTGCCGTCAGCATAACTAAAGGTTCTATCTATGAAGACTTTGTTGCTAACCGCACTGGCCTCTATCAAGGCCTTGGTCGACGAATTGTGCCTAGAGTTTGGGCTGAGTAACACCCACATGGTACTGAGACCCCGGCCTGACTATGTGCCTAAGGTTCCTACCACTCCCTTCAGGGACCAGGCAAGCGCTGCCCCCAAAGGAGGCAGACCAAGCCCTAACCTTGCTCTGTCCCATCCACTTTCTGCAAATGTACGTGGACAGAACACAAAGCTTCAGGACAGCTCTTTGTCTGTTATGGAGGTAAGCAGAAGGGAAAGGCTTTCTCCAAGCAGTGGATGGGCCACTGGATAGTGAATGCCATCACTTTGGCTTATCAAGCACAAGGTTGCTCAGGTTGCAAGCTCACTCTACTAGGAGTGTTGCATCCTCCTGGGCTTGGCACGTGGTGCCTCACAAACAGATATTTGTAGAGCTGTGGGCTGGTTGACAGCCAACATATTCACTAGATCAGGGGTGTCCAAACTCGGTCCTGGAGGGCCACTGTCCTGCAGAGTTTAGCTCCAACTTGCCTCAACACACCTGCCTGGAAGTTTCTAGCATGCCTAGTAAGACCTTGATTAGCTGGTTCAGGTGTGTTTAATTGGTGTTGAAGCTAAACTCTGCAGGACAGTGGCCCTCCAGGACCAAGTTTGGACACCCCTGATCTAGATTCTTTAGCTTTCATGGAGAGCTGGTATCCTCCTGTGTTCTCACCTCAAATGGGTAGAAGCACCCAGAGGCCCAGGCTCATTGTTGGCTTGCTGCAGCCTTAACTTTGGTGATTATATTCTCCAGAGCAAATCCTGTCTGGTCCTCCATCACCCTTGGTGCCTGACATCATAGAGAATCTGGCCCCAGGCCTATTTTCTTTTGTATCCCTGAGAACCAGTTTTAGGTTGGGTACCATATGTGACCCTGAGGGGATCCCATTTGTATATTTTCCACAGTTGCTCCTAATAAGAAGCCTGTGTCTTTCCCTTATGGAGAGCACCCTTTTCTGATTAGGGTGAAGCCACCCCTAAAACCTCCTTTGTATTCCGACCCTATGGGTTTATACTCCACATAACTCCTTTGGGGTAGGATGTGGCTTCCGCAGTGTTCCTTTTCCAGTAGAAAAGGCCTGCTATCGCAGTGTTATCCACTAGTCTCACTGAATGGGTCATGCGGGACAGCAGTGATTAACATTCTATGTGTTAGCCCTGTCTCATCAGGTAAAAGAAATCAAAAGGCTCACAAAGGGCACTGGAAGGGGCAACTGTCAAACAGTCGCTTTGGTAGGGATTCCTATTTGTTGGTCATTGGCGTGGCGTCGAGAGTCACCGACTAAATGGGACCATCTTGGATATATAATAACTCTCATTCCCTAAAGGAGGGAAAAGAGATGTCACATCCTGTCGCTATAACTGCTGTACCCTGCTGGGGTGTTGCGTGACCGGCTCAGCTCCTCAGCTAAAAACAAATATGCAATCCACCTGACACTCATCAATCAAGTAGATTGGCCTCTCTCTAGCGAGATTCCTATTTGTTGATCAACGAAGTGGTGTCTCCGTTCCCTTTTTAAGGGAACAAGGGATAACATGCATAACCGAGATGTTTTGAACAACATCATTGCAATAAAGAGAAAAAAACTGGAAGAAAACAAGTATTTAATTCTTGCCATACGTTCTCATGCTTTGACCAAGCATAAATGATTATTTAAACAAAGGCTTTTGAGATGGGCATTTCTCACAGTATAAATTATGCATGTCAATATTTTAAGTTGTTAACACAATGTAAAGTAAGGATTTTAATGTTTATGAAAATAATGTTTAAATTGTAAAATAATGTTTAAATGTAAATTTACATTGTACAAATTGTGAAGGAAAAAACTTGATGTAGCATGACTAATTACAACTAATTGCATCAGTGAAAGCTCCATAATGAACAGCCTTTGTCACACAAAAAATCTCACCTGAAAATGCATTTTATCACGGAAAATATGTAGCCAATGCTCATGTTGATAAAATTTTCACATTACAAATATAATTTGTGCACCAACTGTAACCTTGAGTGGATATTCATTCACATGTAGTCTACAGTTCAAAATGTCTTTTAATAGGCTCATATTGGATAATGCACTTTACCTCATCAATTAACCAGTTAGATGTGACTGTTTGTGTTATTAAATATTATTGTAAAGTGTTACCAAATATATTTAGAGATCATTGGAGCCCCCACACATTTGCTGACGAACAGCCAAAGCATTTTTATTCTCGTGTTTGGCTACTTACATAAAAAAGGAACGGATGAGGATGAAAACTTGAATGGTGGTGGTGAAATCTTTGTAGGCTCTTTCCTGCGCATGCAGAATCACCTCCAGCCATGTCACCTCTTTATCCTGAGCATCTGGAGTTTAAACTTGTGGTTCCGTTTTCTGATAGTGGAAACCCGCGCTCCGCGTTTTCCGTCTCCATCATCATTCATATCTGAGGCGCCACTATTATTCTTTGGCTCAGGTTTTGCCGCGCACAGGTTAGTGAATAGCGCTTGAGCGTTATGATGTCGTGTCCATCATGATGAACATGCAAGTTTTCTCAAGTCTCTCCAAATTGACGAAGCGTGAAACATTTTGGGAAAACGCTGAACGCTGATCTTCCCCGAGCATAATCTCAGATAGGATTGCATCTGGCAGATTTGGTTAAATTTGCATTACGTAGCCTAATTAGGCTCTCATCACTAAACTTCCCCTTTCAGATTTGCGATATCGAAAGTCATCTTTCAGATATAAAAAGGCATGATTTCGTTCACAGTACATATCACAATAAAATCACAATGTCTTTAATGGAGCGATACTTAATGACGGCGACATTCACGCGCTTGTCACGCCACATCACCCAACTTCATTTTACTAGCCGTGTAAAACAGACGAAGATATATAGCCTAATAATACGGGTTTAGGTTATAAGCTATGCAATATTGAGCGAGCATTGGCTTACTAAAATATGTAACTGTCTGCAAATTATGTCTAAAAAGTGTATAAGCCATAGACAATAAGATGGAGAAATTACACACACCCGTATGAGATCGTTATGAATGATCAAATCCAAGTGTCAGAAAACGAGATTTTTGTAAACGCATATCACGCTAAATATCGTGTCAGTGTGTGACCTGACTCCTGGCTTTTTAGCGTACACTACAGGCTTCAGTGAGAGTGACAATAGCGCTTTATTTCTTCAAATGAAAGGTGGGCGCGGTACAATAAAACGTCACCGTATCCGATCATCACGGCGTCTTCTAGAGGCGCGTGAGGATTTGAACGAGCGGTATTGTGCCCGTATTTGCTGCAGACACGTACTGCATGCAAAGAAAGCGATATAAGAAGAGTTCCCTTTCGAGAGAGGTTCCTCGTATAATGTATGGGGAAAACTCCTTTTCTCAAGAATATGAAGCAAAACTTTATTAATAAAGGTATCCATGTAAAGCGTAGTGCCGCTGTACTGCCATAGCCCAGCGCGAGGAGCGCTCTGATTGGCCGGGCCGCGGCAACTGCAGGAACCTATGGTGAGGCGGCTGAGAGGAACGAACCAATGGGGGGCGTTCCAGAAAGCCCGCCGTAAAAGGTCCTTATATTTGCATACAGGAGGCTATATAATTCCGTGATTCGCCATAGGTGTCAGATATTTTCTCCTTCAGCGATACCTTCGCTGACCTCCGGAAGAAGCAACCGCCGTCGAACAAGCACCAGCTTGCCTGCAGCTGTGAGGACGTCGGATTCCCCCGTTCTCCGCCTTCATCTCTGCCGTTCCAGCTACGCCATCCGGCGCGTATCCTTGATTACACTCACTTCTAAAAGAGCGCGAGGCGTTGTTTCAAATGCCTCGCATTTCCTGCGGCTCGTGTAGAGCCCCTCTCCTCTGCGGCGACCGTCACATCATCTGTGTGACATGCCTCGGACGGGAGATCCGCCTTTTCCTCAGCGTTCTCTACCGTCGACGGCGCCAAGGAAAAAGGCTACGAGTCTCTTCCCCCCCTCGAAGAGGCTGTCGCCGCGCACCTCTGCCCGCCCTCCTCCAGAGGATGGCAGGCCAGGGTCTCCGCTGGCCAGGCTTCCGCGGCTCTTCACACCATGGCTGTCCTTCAGGTGTTCCAGGCCAGACTTCTCCGCTCTTTGGACGAGTCTGTCCCCGACTCCGAAGTTTTAAAGGACCTTCGCAGCGCGACGGACTTGGCCCTTCGTGCTACTAAAGCCACCGCGCAAGCCATTGGAAAGAATATGGCTAACCTGACGGTCTTAGAGAGGCACCTTTGGCTGAATTTGACTGAGATGAAGGACGCGGATAAAGCCTCCTTCTTGGATGCCCCCATCTCTACTACCGGTCTCTTCGGTCCGTCAGTCGTGGGCTTCGCGGAGCGTTTCACTGAAGCGCAAAAGGCTTCTCAGGCTATGAGGCACTTTCTACCCAAGCGCTCCAGCTCTCCTTCGGGCCGGGGACGCCCTCAAGGTAGACCGCCACCCTCTCAATCCGCTAAGCCGGCTGCGCCACCTTCTCGGCCTCGCTCCTCTTCTGGAACGCGCCAACGCTCCCGCTCCATGAACCGCAGCAGGCAGCCTGAATGCCGGGGACCTCGACCCAAGCTTGTGTTGAACCCCGAGCCTCCGAAGCCGTCCTAGCCGCGAGGAGAAAGAGGAGATGGTCAGGTCTCGCCTCGGCCGGACCCCCATCTCTCCCTCCCGGTCTCCCAGTTCCCTGCTGCACCCAGGTGACTGCCGACCTCAATTTCGCAGCCAACGAGCCCGTTGTCAAACGCACTCGCCTGCACACAAACCCAAATAAATCTCAAAAAGAGCTTTTTCTCTGTAGTAAATGTGCCCACTTATCAGTCTGCACTCCTACACTCATATACCCCTCCCATCCATGCTATAAATGTCCCGGCGCCCACTCCACAGTGCACGCCGCCACACATAAGCATTAACCCCTCTATGTCACAAGCACAAAATGGCAGCACTACCGAGTTCCCTCTAGTAGGCGACCCTTATCCGCGCCGGCTCCAGCCACTATCGGGTCGGGCTCAGTGTATCAAATTGGGTTGTGAAATAGTAAAAAGAGGCTACTCGCTACAGTTCGCTCGCAGGCCCCCGTGCTTTCGCGCCGTGGTCGAGACCTCGGTGAAAAACAGCGTCAGTCACGTGCTTCGCACCGAGATTTCGAAACTGTTAGAGAAGGGTGCGGTGGAGCCTGTTCCCCCATCCCGAAGCGAGTCGGGCTTCTACAGCCGATTCTTTCTCGTTCCGAAGAAGGACGGAGGGCTCAGGCCCATCCTAGATCTAAGGCATTTGAACAAAGCTCTAATGTCTCGCTCTTTCAAAATGCTGACGGTGAAACAGATCCTCGCGCACATTCGCCCCGGGGACTGGTTTTTCACGATAGATCTGAAAGATGCGTGCTTTCATGTTCAGGTAGCCCCCCACCACAGGCCATTCTTGAGATTCGCCTTCAAGGGGCAGGCTTATCAGTACACGGTCCTGCCATTCGGGTTATCCCTGGCGCCCCGCACGTTTACGAAATGTATGGACGCGGCATTAGCCCCGCTCAGGCTGAAAGGGATGCGGGTGCTCAACTACCTCGACGACTGGCTAGTGATAGCCCAGTCTCGAGCACAACTACTAACACACAGATCCTGGCTCCTCAACCACTTAGACTGTTTGGGTCTCAGGATCAATATCGCCAAGCGCTCGCTGTCCGCCACTCAAAATATATCTTTTCTGGGCATAATTTTAGACTCGAGACTCATGAACGCGTGGCTAACGACACAGCGCGCGCTATCCGTCCAGAACATGGCGGCTTCATTCAATGCTGGGACTCGTGTTCCCCTGAAACATTTTCAGAGGATGCTTGGCCTTATTGCCTCGGCATCGTCAGTGCTCAGGCTGGGACTGTTACACATGCGTCCCCTCCAGCGTTGGCTACACGCCTGTGTCCCTCCTTACGCATGGAAATGGGGGCGTCTTCCCGTCAAAGTGAACCATAGCGGTGTCAAAGCTTTGGCTCCTTGGACGAGGACAGAGTGGTATCGGAGGGGCGTGCTTATGGGCACGGTTACGAAGTTGAAAGTGGTCTCGACAGATGCCTCCACTCGAGGGTGGGGAGCCCTACACGAGGGCAAGCCGATCTCTGGCCTGTGGACAGAAACAGAGAAACAGCTGCACATAAACTGTCTAGAGATGAAAGCGGTCGCCTTATCGCTGAGAGCTTTCCTTCCACATATAAAGAACCACCACGTCTTGGTTCATACAGACAACATGTTGGTGGTAGCGTATATAAATCGCCAGGGCGGCCTGAGATCACATTCTCCTTTTATGGGAAGAGCACAACCTGAGCTCCCAGGCTCACGTGCCAGGTATTCTGAATCTGGGTCCAGATATGTTATCCAGGGGACCCATTCCCCCAGGGGAATGGTCTCTTCACCCGCAAACGGTTCTCTTAATTTGGAACACCTTCGGCAGAGCGAAGGTGGATCTCTTCGCCTCAGAAGACAACACTCACTGCCCAATATTTTTCTCCAAACACAGGCATGCCCTGGTCCATGTCTGGCCCAATCTCCCGCTATATGCTTTTCCCCCGATCGCGATTCTGCCGCAAACCATCAAGAAAATCAGAGAGACAGCATCCACGGTGCTTTTAATAGCCCCGCTCTGGAGGAACCGAACGTGGTTCTCCGATCTGATCCAGCTGTCAGACACAGCCCCATGGCCCATTCCGCTGAGGAAAGACCTCCTCACGCAGGCGAAGGGGAAGATCTGGCATCCCAGTCCCGATCTATGGGCCCTCCACATATGGCCCATCAACTGGTATTGGAAAACCTCTCTGAATGAGTTATGAACACTATTACGGAAGCTAGAGCCCCTGCGACCAGGCGGCTCTATGTTCTGAAGTGGTCGGTGTTTTCTAACTGGTGTGCCGTCCGAAATATCAATGCACGCTCATGCGAAACAGCAGAAGTGCTCACTTTTCTCCAAGAGCTACTGGACGCGGGTCGTTCCCCCTCCACGCTCAAAGTTTATGTCGCCGCCATAGCAGCTAACCACGCTCAGATCGCGGGACATTCGCTAGGGAAAAGTGAGCTCATTGTACGTTTTCTTAAAGGGGCTAGGAGATTGAACCCCCCTCGCCCTCCCTCGGTTCCTATTTGGGACCTCGCAGTGGTGTTAGACGCTATGAAGGGTCCCCCCTTCGAGCCACTCCAGACGGCGACCATAAAGCTTTAATCACTCAAAACCGCGTTTCTGCTGGCTCTGGCCTCGGTTAAAAGTGACCTACACGCACTCTCAGTGAGCCTGTCCTGTCTCGAGTTGTTCTCAAACGGAGACATGGTTTTATACCCAAAGTGCTTTCTACCCCTTTTAGAGCACAGGTTATTACTCTGCTTCCATTACCCAGGTCTCAGGGTGAACAGGACGCGAACCTACTCTGCCCAGTCAGAGCTTTGAGACTGTATCTGGAGCGCTCCTCCCCCTTCAGGCAGTCGGACCACCTCTTTGTCTGCTTCGGCGGCCGCACTAAAGGTTGTGCTGTCACGAAGCAAAGACTCTCACACTGGATAGTGGATGCGATCTCGCTGGCATATGAGTCTAAAAACCTGACTTGCCCTATAGGCGTTAAAGCCCACTACACTAGTAGACGCATGGCCTCATCTTGGGCTTGGTCGTGTGGCATTTCTTTGGAAGATATCTGTGCGGCGGCAGGCTGGGCCTCTCCGTCCACTTTGATCAGATTCTACAAATTGGAGGTTCCAGCTCTACAAGCAGGGCTTCTCTCCATCTAGGCTCTATCTTGACCCTGGCAAACAGATTGCCTTACGTTTTGGCCTGTACACATTAGTCCTTAAGCACTATTCATTCATCATAAGATCCGACTATGTCCGATCAGCTGTTCAAACAAACCGACTCTTCCAGTTCTTCATTCCCCTTATAAGCCGCCTCTGTCGGTCTCTCAGGGGTTTATTGACATGTGCTTTGAGTATACTGGGTCAGTCAGCACACACGGCGCTTTACATTGTGTTCCCCATACGTAATACGAGTAACCTCTCTCGAAAGGGAACGTACTCGGTTACTTTCGTAACCTCGGTTCCCTGAGAGAGAGGAACGAGTATTACGTTCCGTGCCGTGTTTATGCTTCTCAGGTATCGCTTCAGTCGATCTTAAAACCTGACACCTATGGCGAATCAGGGTCTTATATAGCCTCCTGTATGCAAATATAAGCACCTTTTACGGCGGGCTTTCTGGAACGCCCCCCATTGGTTCGTTCCTCTCAGCCGCCTCACCATAGGTTCCTGCAGTTGCCGCGGCCCGGCCAATCAGAGCGCTCCTCGCGCTGGGCTATGGCCGTACAGCTGCACTACGCTTTACATGGATACCTTTATTAATTAAAGTTTTGCTTCATATTCTTGAGAAAAGGAGTTTTCCTCATATGTAATACTCGTTCCTCTCTCTCAGGGAACCGAGGTTACGAAAGTAACCGAGTACGTTTTCCTTACTGTGAATAGTAAATAATTAATCCGGTGAGCGAAACGCCAACATAATACTAAGTCTTTGCACTGCAGTGTGAATGTGCAAACCTTGAAAACAGCAGCCTATAGGCTCACACTGCACTGAATTTGTCTACGTGTTGCTTTAGTTTGTTTGTTTCTATAAAAGGAAGGTCAGTGTCCTTGTGGTCAGGGGAAATTTTAGACAACCCATGAGGAATCTCTAAAGCCTGCATAAAATGAGACGGTGGCTAGTTGTCACAGAAGGATGTTGTCACAAGGGTTATATAAGGTTGTGTAAGAATTCCAGCCATCAAACACCTAATATTAAGTATTTGTGAAATCTACATGCAATACAACAGTGATGCACATGCAGCTCCGTTGTAATTTAGCAGCAAAAGGGCATAATCCCATTTAATCCCTTTAAGATCCCTTTTCTTCCCCTAAAACCATATCAAATCTGATTTAAGACTTGATATTTTATATCCCTTAAAGGGATAGTTCACCAAAAAATTAAATTAACCCATAATTTACTCACCCTCAAACCATCTTGTATATGACATTCTCGTTTCAGCCTAATACAATCAGAGTTATATTAAAAAATGTTCTAGCTAATCCAAGCTTTATAATGGCAGTGAATGAAAAATAAAACCAAAAAAATAAAATTCTATCATAATTAACTTACCGTCATGTTGTTCTAAACTCTTTGACTTTCATTGTAAAGAAAAAAAACTGTTGGAACTTTCTTCAAAATCATCTTGAGGGTTTTGAGTAAATGAAAGAATTGTCATGAGTGAACTGTCCCGTTGAGGCATGGACTCCACTAGACCCCTGAAGGTGTGCTGTGGTATCTGGCACCAAGATTTTAGCAGCAGATCCTTTAAGTCCCTGGGGCCTCCATGGATCGGACTTGTTTGTTCAGCACATCACAGATGCTCGATTGGATTGAGATCTAGGGAATTTGAAGGCCAAGTCAACACCTCAAACTCATTGTTGTGCTTCTCAAACCATTTTTGATTTGTGGCAGGGTGCATTATCCTGCTGAAAGAGGCCAAAATGGTCTGCAACAATGCATAGGTAGGTGGTACGTGTCAAAGTAACATACATCCACATGAATGGCAGGACCCAGTTTCCCAGCAGAACGTTACCCAAAAAGCATCAAACTGTGATGCATTGTATATTCTGACACCTTTCTATCAGAATCAGCATTAATTTCTTGAGCAATTTGAGCTACAGTAGCTCTGTTTGAGCAGACCATGTGGGCCAACTTCCCACATGCATTAATGAGCCTTGGCAGCCCATGGTCCTGTCGCAGGTTCACCACTGTTCCTTCCTTGGACCACTTTGTAGATGCTCTGACCCAGTCTTCTAGACATCACAATAACTTGGCCCTTGTCAAACTTGCTCAAATCCTTACGATTGCCCATTTTTCCTGCATCAACTTTGAGGACAAAATGTTCACTTGATGCCTAATATATCTCACCCACTAACAGGTGCCGTTATGAAGAGATAATCATTGTTATTCACTTTACTTGTGAACGATTGGCTTCCTAATAATCATTTGTGGATGCTGATCATTCCATCGACAAACACATTAGGGTTTGATCAAAATCATGCAAATCAGACATAGGAGGCCACCTCTTAGAATCAGAAATATAGAATATTAGAATAATTACTCAAAATAATTAATAATACAACATAAAAAACAGACATAATCTCAAGATATCTAATCATTCTTTATTGGAAGCTACAGTATATGTTAGGTACATAAAGTAACTCACTTCCAACGGTCATTTACATTTACATTTATGCATTTGGCAGACGCTTTTATCCAAAGTGACTTACATTGCATTCAAAGTACACATTTTACATTATTGTCAGTTCTTGCTTTCCCTGGGAATCGAACCCATGACCTTGGCGTTGCTAGCGCCACGCTCTACTGGTTGAGCTACAGGAAGGTCATGGTTGCATATCTCTGTCAGAGTCTGTACCCTGATGGAATGTTTATCTACACATAAACATTCAATAGAAAAGAAAATACTTTAGATGAAAACAACCAAAACTGAAACCATCGTTCAAAAACAATGAAAGTTTTTTTCCTCCATTAAGGCTAAAGATGTAATCAAAGCTTCTTTGAAATAAAGGCACTGGAGGCAGAGAGAATGAAAAAACAAGAATGCAGATAAACACCAAAAGTAAAGTGAGTATTTTTTACAATATGATTCAAATGACTTTAAATAAATCAATGTTAAGTGGTCTCTACCGGTCAGATTTTTTTTAATGAATATTTTTGCTTAAAAAATTGATAGTGATAGTAAATAATTTTACATTGTTCCAAAGATTTCTATTTAAAAAATGGTGTTCTTTCCCAAAATCTCTGTTTTAGCAACATAACCGTTTTCATTCAACATTGATAATAATAAGAATTGTTTATGACAATCAAATCAACATATTAGAATGATTTCTGAAGGATCATGTGACATTAAATGCTGGAATAATTCAGCTTTGCCAACACAGGAATAAATTACATTTTTCATTAAAATATACAACTATTTTAAATTGTAATATTTCACAATATTACTGTTTTTACATTATTAATTAGTATTATTAATCATTATTAGTATTATTGATCAAATAAGTGCAGCATAAGTGAGCACAAGATTTGAAATGAAAAAACATTTTACTGACCCCAAACTTAAACTTTAACACATACTGAATCAGTTTGATTTTACAAAAAAATTCTCCATACTTTGTATGAAACATCAGTAGATTTAAAAGCAAATCAACCATTATCACTAATTTGACCATTTTTTATTGCAAATCAACATTATAACTGGATGTCCTGACTCATGTACTATATGTGCCCTTTTTCCTACAACATAGATCTGCAATTGTGATCAGCAGCCGCTAGGTGTTTTTTGAAAAAATTCACAATCCTCTGCCATGCGTCTAACTGTGCTTCTGAATGAGCCTTGGGTTCCCCTCCAAACAAAACCACCTGGTTAGCTGCAGCATGAAAATTAGCGAGACAAAAGGGCATATAAGGCACCTCAATAAAGTGACCTGCTTTTTCATACCTCACCAGCTCGTAGTTATTTTTCCCATGTGCTTTGAGTCTGTCGCATGCGAGTTTTGCATAATAGGCACTTTGCCAATTCCTGTCAGCTTCTGACATTATAAACATGAAGTTACCAGAGGCACGCTCAATGGGAATAACGCTAGGAAGACCTATTTTGGACATCGGGTCATACATGACATCCCCAACATCCAAAAGGCCTGATGGTGTAATTTTTGATCTTGTAATGTCGTACAAGAGGGGTGGAATACTGATGTCTTTGTAGTAGATGGGGATCAAAGTATTGGCATTGCATCCATTGATCCAAACAGTGGCCGATATACCAGGCAGGAATGTTGCCATTGACAAAGCGAGATCTCCACTCTTTGATATGGACACTAGGCCAATTTTTTGATCTTTGACCTTTGAATACAACAGATGTTGGCATTTGAATTCTTATAAATCTCCCATTGTAATTACATATAAAGGTTATACATACTAACCTCTGGCTGTTGTCTCAGGAAATCTATGCCTTCTTCAAAGTACTCGAGGTGAAATTTGTCAGCTCTTTTGGGTAAATCTTGGTAACCTTGAAAAGCCAAGGCAAAAACGGCAAAGCCTCGTTTTGCCAGCAGAGCTGCCCTCAACTCAAACGGAACTCCTCTAAATGTAAATGTATCCAAAATCCCAGGAAATGGTCCTTTACCTAAAAAAAATTCGAACTTCAGCATTAAAAACTATACATTTGACAGGCTTGATTGATTGACAGCATTTGTGGGTGTTTTCAAACTGATGGGTGTTTATAAATCACGCAATGAAAATGATCCCCTTCACCCGGCCCCACCCCTAAGCTCTACCCACACTGACATGGGACACAGCTAGAGACATGGGCAAATCAGGTAACACCGTTGAAAAAACGCCCCTCTGTTTATGGCCTTGCCCACTGATCTGGTAACTCCTATTACTTTCCTGCAGAGACCTTTACTTGGACCCTACTACCCTAATCAAGCAGTGTTACACTTCACTTTTTCACCACAAGGCGCTGCTACAAAACAGTCTAAGTACAAGTTAAAGGGTTAGTTCACCCAAAAAGGAAATTTATGTCATTAATGACTCCACACCTGTAAGACCTCCGATCATCTTCGGAACACAGTTTAAGATATTTTATATTTAGTCCAACAGCGTATCTAAGTGTAGGCACTCTATACTATCCAGAAAGGGAATAAAAATCATCAAAGTAGTCCATTTGTGACAACAGTTAGTTAGTTAGAATCTCTTGAAGAATTGAAAATACATTTTGGTCCAAAAATAACAAAAACTGCGACTTTATTGTTTTCAAACCTCAAATAAAGATTAAAACAGTCTTATGAATCAATACGCCGATTCATTACCATTTTAATCTTTATTTGAGGTTTGGAAAAAAAAGCGGAAGAGAAGACAATGCTGAATAAAGTTGTAGTTTTTGCTATTTTTGGACCAAAATGAATTTTTGATGCTTCAAGAAATTCCAATTAACTAACTGATGTCACATAAGGACTACTTTGATTATGCTTTTTTAAATTCCCTTTCTGGACATGGACAGTAGGCCTATAATGTGCCTACACTTAGATACGCTGTCAGACTAAATATAAAATATCTTAAACTGTGTTCCGCGGATGAACGGAGGTCTTACGGTGTGGAACGACATTAGGGTGAGTTATTAATGACATAAATTTCGTTTTTGGGTGAATTAACCCTTTAATTTTTAGCATTATAATTTGGAGTTAGATTAATTTAAATACTTAAGTCATCCTTTCTGAGAACCAATGCTATATGGAGTGCCTTACGAATTTTAAAGTTCTTTAAGACGTTTACACAGCAAAAATAACTGACCAGGTGGCATAAAAATAGTTCCTCTGATTCTGCCTTCGGTTACAGGAATTCTCCGGACGCCATCGGTCATGCAGTGCCTCTCGTTTGTTATTTGGACGATGACTTTATCGTCACTGACACATTCAAGGTTAACGAGAGCAGGGCGAGTTACGTCTGTTAGTGTAAACTTGCAGCTTACGACGTCTGCCTTCAGCGCCCAGAATAAGCCCATTGGTTCAACTCCGGTAAAGCTGCCACCAAGAGAAGGGTCGCGGTTGAGGTCAACTTGACCACTTGCGTCTGCTTGGTAGGTGGCCGAAGCTCTGAAAACGAGTCCATTGTCATCTGTGATTTCAGAGCGTAAATCCACTCGTTGTTGTGGTTTTAAGCCACTCACTGTCACTTGCACTGGGTCTTCAAAAGAGCACTTATAACTTGGCAAAAGCCTAATATTGACCCCAGAACTGTAGTGTATTTTCCCAGCACTTCTTGCGAAAGAGGTAAATCCACACTTCAGCAGGGAAAACATGTCTTCTGACGTCTGTGTGACCTATGTGTGTGACTGACCACTGTCAGTTAGGTTACAATTGTTGTTGCCATGGTTGTTGCCGGTTGCTACCTTCTTCTTCTTCTAATGGCGGTTGGCAAACCAACTCTCGGTGCATTACCGCCCTCAACTGGACTGGAGAGTGAAGCACTAAGAAAAAAAAAACTAAATTCTCCCTTCTATTTCTGTCTTTAAAAATATTTTGTAACAGCATCACATATTTTTCATTCTCTGCTTGATCTAAAAACACTTCTTCCATTTCCTACTTGCTGTATTATAGCCTAGGCCTACACATCTGCCCTAACCATCACAGTTCCATATTTCTTGCCATTCATTATGGAGAAATTCTTTCATTTTCCCGTACCTCTTTTTTTTTCTTTTTTTTTTTCTAAGAGTAACCTGTATTTCAATCTCTAAATGTTTTAAAGCTTGCTTAGCTTATCGACCAATTTATTAGCCTCCACTCCCACATGTGCAGGAACCCATAAAAAACGTATTAAGGTTACTTTACCAAGTCTTAGCAAACTTATAAGAATCTCATATCTTGCCTTGATGATTTTAGTCCAATTGCAAGCCTTGATATTGCTGAATAATATTCTTAATAAATAGCGTCATATTGTTGCTCCCTTTATTCTGAATCTTTTTTTTAGCCCAAAACCTGGAAGAGAATATTATTAAACATTAGCAGAAAAGTTTACAAAGACTAAGCTTGCAATCAGTTGACACAACATTTATTTTATTATTATTATTAAAAATATTTTTTCAGGGTATGATTACAATTTTTAAAGTGCACCTCTTTACATTTATGGTTAACAGGAAATGAAAGAAAAACTGGAATTCACACACTTCTTTCTTCTCATAAAAAAGAGAAATAAATCTGATCCTGTTGCTTGCCACATCATCCAAATATTCAAATTCTAGACCTCTGTTTTTGACAGAGCATTTATTCAATTACGTTTAAAGAGAGAACAAAAAGCTAAAAATATTATTTTTTTCAGTGATATCATGTAATTCTCAGATCTTTTTCAGTTTACGTTGATTTTAATTCCCCCTTACACTGAATAAAAAAGAGAACACGATAGTAGAAAAGGAAAAAAAAGACCATAAGGGACCATTTAAAATCACAAAAGGGCTAAATAAAGTATGCCAATTTAATAATAATGATTCAATAATTTCCAAACTTCACAAAATTAACTTATGGCTTTTAAGTCTATAATACTGTCAATATACTTCGTGGTTTCACTCAGTAGGCTGAGGCATGAAGGTCGTGTTTTCATTTAATAAATATAGGATTAAAAAAAAAAAAAAAAATATATATATATATATATATATATATATATATATATATATATATATATATATATATATATATATATATATATATATATAGCCTAAAATAAATTAAATAATGAAAAGTGCGTTATAAATATTTACTTGTTGTGCGTTATTAAATATTTTAAATCTATTATTATTATAATAAATTGTGATGTCAGAATTACATTTTATTTATGAAAGGCACTGCAAAAAAAGTCGTCGAATGTATTGCCGTGTCAATGACCAGGCAAAATGTTTATTGCAATCACGATTGTGTGTCAGATCGCATTCCCATCCTCTTCCAAGTTACAGCTGATTTCCCGTGAACCAGCAGACCTCGTAAGTCCCGCCCCCCTCGCGTACAGTTCGCCATGGTCGTCATGGAGACGGTGTGAGAGCGAGGCCGCTGGTGGAGCTCGAAGCTCTTTCCTACTGTTGGGAGGAGGTACTCCGATCTGGCCCCGCTGGCTGTTCTCAACCTTCTCCGTAGACGGATGTTCAGTTCGAAAAGGCCCGTCAGAATCTCAGAGTACATTCCATACCAACATATACCGCGTTTACAGTAACCCTGGGATTTCCATCTATTAAACGCAGCTCCATGGTGACCCGATACTGATTATAAAGAGGAGGGCATTCACTGGTAAGATCTCTTTTTTGCGTTGTGAAGGTTAGTTAGCTGAGCTAACACGGTTAGCCACCCGGAGTCTTTAGGATCTAAATCACTGGGTAGCGTAAAATCGAACAGATTTCGATAGCCGAATGATTCAGTCTGTGTACTTGAATGTATAACTAGTAGGTCGGTAAGTTATTGACTGGTAAGGACTTTAACAAGGGGAGCTATTCCAGCCATATTGCTCGCTAGTGAATACTAATCCAATCATCAGCGCTGTTCCGAACACAGCAAATGCTCTTTTTTTGTGAAAGATAAAGTCGAGTATTTGTTGTATATGTTAATCACATTGTCCTTATGTCATTATCTGGCGAGTTTCAATTTGAGAAGTGGCTGTTAATGAGTGTGTCATAACGCGATTTCTAAAGTCTCCAGTCCGGCGATGCGGACAAAGCCTGTTGTTAGCTTCCTACCCATAGGCTGCCATTTTACTTCAGTTAAATATGTGTTGTATGTGTATTATTAAACATCAGTTTTTGTTTTAGATACATTGGCATGTAACGTTATATTCGTCGAGGTGTTACGGTATTTTCTCGGCCAGCAACGGACCTCAAATATCGTTGTGGTCTTTTGTGCTTGCGCCAACCGGTGCGTCGTGCGTATATCTAGAGACTTACAGTCAACATGTAAGTTAATTAAAATATACATTCTGTTTTTATGACATGTCGAAACATTGGACTCTTACAAACGCAAATACATACGTACGTACGCACGCGCACATGCAGAAAGTGCTGTGCGTAAACAATGTTTACTTCACACGTAAAAAATCTTGTGATCGGAAAGTTAGGAAACTTAATCGCGATTATTAGTGAATCGTCTTTTTTGTTTGATTGCTTATGGTAATTTTGTTTTGTTCACATTAGTTGGAGAGCACGGCTCGATCTGTTCCCTTTGTTGTTCTTGTTCTGCTCTCGGAACAGTTGCACGTGTCAGCGCGTGTGACTTTAAGCCCGGACATACTGAGGCTTATTTCTATCTTGCATAGAATAACTACGTTAGCAGGTCTCTCAGCCCACTCTAGTTCTCTCCAAATACCGGCTTGTTTTTTTGTTTTGTTTTATAAAAATGTGCTGCTAGTTTTTATTGTGGCGATAAGGTCTGGGCCATTTCTCGTAGTGAAAACAAGATTAGTGTCATCTGCCTACAACTAATTGCTTCATAATTTGCTTATATCTCTCATTTGGAGCCAACGTACATTGTTTGTTTTTTTGTTTTTGTAATACTTGTAACCCAACCACACCTTTACTTTGTTTTTCTATATAGCATGTCTTGACCTAAATGTGAAGCTACCTGTTGAAACTTGATCAAGAGGTTGTTTCAATGTGATATCATGTAGACAATGTAATAGTTACTTTGAAAAACTTCCCATCACAAACTCTTGTTGGCTCCCTATGGATAACCACTTCTTCCTCGTTGCTTTTTGTATGCAAATGTGTAAATAGCTGTGTGAGCCATATTTTACTCAACAAAAGTCTTTACTGTCATGCAGGCTGGACTCTTCTTGCAGCTATTCTCAGCTGTACTTCTGTCTTTCTCTCTTCTATCTTGTACTAAACTCTTTGGAAGGGCTCTGTTTTTGGACATGTCTTGCTCATAGCGTTTAAACCTGAAGGCAGCTCTGGTATGATGAAGCAGGAAACTGTTGCCACGTTACTTTTGGCATCTGGCCTGTTTTGCTGTTCCGTTTAAAGGAAATTGACTAGTGTGATAGGATTATGGCTTTATAATGTAGTTTAAAAAACATATTTCCCTTTTTCTTCTTTTTTTACCACAAAGTGGTAAAGAAATGCTCTCAAAAATAAAAAAGATACAAAAATAGATTCTTAAAAGGGATAGCACCAAAAAAAAAAAAAAAAAAAAAAATACAATTGAATCAGTTTCAGTAACTCTTCCTCATGTTGTTCCAAACCAGTATAGTTTGTTTATCTTCTTCTTTGCTAACACAATTTAAGATATGTTTTAATGGAACCTGAGAGATTTCGGTCCCTCCATTAAAAGTCCATTCTACAAAAATGCTGATGCTTCAAAAAGTCCATAAATTGTCCTAAATTCCATATAATTTGAGTTCAGTTTAACCCAAGTTTAATCTACACCAATGATTTATATTATTTGATGTGCTCTAATATGTGCGTTTCTCAATATTATGTTTAAATTATTAATCTTATTAAAAGCCTAAAGTAAATCTCTGTGTATATCTTAGACTAAGATTAAATTTGATTCATATGGTTCTCTTTATGAACTTTTTGAAGAATCTAAGGTTTACATTAGTGAAGCCTTAGTGCTTAATATTTTGGTCAGATTTTTTTGTAGCTGTTCACACGTTTTAAACGCGTGAATAGATTCATGGTCCTGGACTCACCTGTATGCGCAAAAGAACAATAAAAAGACGTCACTCAGCACTGTTATACGGAAGTAAACGTGGAGAACATTAAAGTGATTATACGTTTATTTATAGTGTGATCTGCCAGCGAATTTAAGTGCACAAAGAGGAAGATGCGAAAAAAAACAGCATTTTTTTTACATTTATGATGCGAGCCCTCATGTTTTCATTGTAAATAGAGCTGCTGTATCTAAAATACTTATGAGTTCTTCCACTGAATACCTTTCACAAATGTCTTGATAACACTGGGTTTAAGTGACTCCCATGAGCACAGAATTATGACAAATCTATAGTGACGTAAATGCCACATGAATTCTGATACGACTTTTTAGGCTGTCGCATTGCAAAACATCTGACCTGTATCTGATTAAGAGCCACATATGGAAGTGGCACAAATAGGAATTGAAAAGACCCGATACCATGTGGTTTGTGCTTTTCACATCTTCATGGGAAAAACAGATATGAGTCGTATTGTGAGCAAAAAAATTTGGGCCACATTTACCCACAGTCTTGTTGTGGTGTGTAATGGACTTTCAGTATAGGAACAGAAATCTCTTAGGTTTCATAACCTGTGTTTTGAATGTGAACAAAACTCTTATGGGTTTGGACATGATGAAATAAATCCGCTTTATAGATTTTTGCTACATTTTGTACTAGCTTGGTTCTTGAACAGCTTGTGATTTATCTGTATTTTAAAATATTTATAGGCAGTTGTTGTTGGTTATTTGTGTTATGATATTACGCTTACTCGGGATGCCATCTACTCCGTCCTTAGTCACTTTTACTGAATCCATGCTGTATTGCTGCTTTCCACTCTGGGATCCTGTTGGCACAGAGCATTTTGTTGCAGAATGTTCTTCTGCACTAGTCTGTTTGGTACATGAGACAGCAGGCGAGCTCTTCTCTGCCAGTGGGATGTGCGTCACACTCCTTGTGCTCCTTGGGCACCCTAGTGCTTCTCCGGAGCTAGTAAGGGAAAGGTGTGGCGGTGGTGGCAGATTGGCCTCACGTGGGAGCTGTAGCTGCACCCTCAGCATCCTGTCTGTTTCTAGGGCTCGTGCGCCCCATGTTTTTGAACCTAATCTTCCTTCTGCACACACATGTATCTTCTTTTAGAGGAATGCTGACAAATGGCTTGTGCTTACTTAGCAGCAATGTTGCAGCACCTGCTCTCATTTGTCTGATGGCCGTGCTCTTGTTTTTCCGCTAAGTGCATATTTGCTAATAGGCTTAATATATAATATGAATAACACCATAGAGGTGTACAAGATGCTCTGTAGCATCTGTTCTCTATTATAAAATGTATTGTGACATGAGCAATTCAGTTCCTTGAGGTTTCTCAGTTCACACATCACCCAATCATTGAGAACAGTGTTGCTTTTCAACAAACTGTTTGTTCCAATTTTCTTGAATATAAAACATTGCCTAGTTTGCTTTATTAAAACTGCTATATGCTCTGTTTTTTACATTTTAAAACTATTGTGATTGGAATCATTTGTGGAATAAGTCATGTTGTTAGAATGATGATCTGACTATAATGTGAGGTAGGTATGTGAGTAGCATGATGTATGTAAATCCCATCTATGGAAATCAGCTTCATTTTTGGTGAAATTCTGCAAGCATAGATTTCATGTGAGCAGGCGTGGGCAATATACCGGTAGACACGATTAACCGGTAGAAATTTGTGAACCGGTAAAGATTTTGTATCGCCCCTATCGCGGTTATGCTCAGAGCTTATCATTTGAATGCATTTTTAAGCATTGCGGTTTAAAAAAACAAATGGTTTTAAACCATTGAAACGCAATAAAATAACTAATTTCACTATATGCACGTGCTGTCTGACAGAAAAGAGTGTGTTAGTGCTGAACTAAGGGCCTTTTGCCGGCTTATTGGGTTTAAACTGTCTAACACACACACACACACACACACACACACACACACACACACACACACACACACACACTTGTGTGCCAAAATGCCTTTCTTCACAAGTAATTCTTATTACTTTGGCTAGTATTTGTTGTTTTTGTTAGTTTTTAGTTATTTGTGAAATTGAAATTGTTGACACAAATTATGCAATTTCTATGTTATCTAATTTGTTATCTAAAAAAGTTAAAATAACTACATTGTGATATAAACTGTCAGAAAAAAGGTGCATTGCTGTTGCATTGCATTGCATTGCATTGCATGTGCATTGCAAGGTGGTGCCCTAAGGTACAAAACCGAAAAGGTACTAATATGCACCTTTTAAGGTACAAATATGCACTCTTAAAGTACTGATATGTACATCTTAAGGTACTAATATGTCCCATTTAGGGGTGAGTAAGGTACAAAAATGTACCTTTTCCATTTTGTACCTTAGGCGTACCACCCCAATGACAGCACTGTCCCTTTTTTCTAATAATAATAACATTATCGTATGTAAGTGTGGTAAAGGAAAGTATTCATAAAGTGTGTTGTAGCTACTGCTTCTGTTTTGCATTTAATACACTAACTACCGAGATCCCTGTAGTAATAAGTGTGTTTGTGTCATCAGGTTCAGCCGGAGAGGACTCTTGCTGCACAAGCAGTGCTGAAAGATGTGCAATGGAATGGTAGCGTGTGAGACGAGAGCCTCGCTCGCTCACAGGGTGGCCGCCAAATCCCTGCTGCTCCTTCTCCTCGGCATGCTCCCCACAGGCCAAGCTTCAGGTAAGATTATTCACAAAAACCTCCGCCAAACTCCTACATCTCGACCTTCCACTGCCGTCCACTCTCTGATATTTAAGATGCTGACAGCTGCCTCATTGATTTATTTCGTAGGAAGTAATATGTCCTTAGATTATGAAATATGTAAAGTAACTTGTGGGATGGAAGTGTCACGGAATGCTTTTTCAATGCATTACATTGAATTCAGTTTCTGCATAATTCTGAGTCACAGATGGTTTACAGTGGCTCGGTTTTGTCTGTTGGCATCCATGATTCTAATCGTCAAAGACAAAGGTTTCGTTCTTTTGTTTGTATCGCGCTTTGATCAGTGCTTTAATAACAGAAATAACCGTTGGACTTAAGCTACCGGATGGAATAAAATGAGCATCATTTCTTTGTTTTCAGCCGAGCATCTGGGAGGTGTTGGTGGGGGCTGGGCACACACTCACTCTCTTTCTTTCTCTCCACTGAGGGTGTGTGTACGTCTGTCGCCCCTTGTCTGTAAGAGCCTCATCCAGAGTCTCCCTCCCTAAACTATATCTATATCATGCTCTATGTGGCAGATTTGACCTGAGAACTAAGACAGATGTCCATGTTGACAGGCAGTCGATGTGTTGTTATAAAGACTGTGGTGTGTATGTGTGAACGTATTCACTTGTGTGTGTGTTTTTATAAATCCTAAGTTATTCTTTAACTCAGGTGGGACTAGTTTTTAGCCTGGTTAGGTCAGGTGGTTTGTGGTTCACCAATTTGAAAACTTCCCGGGTAAAATAACAGTTGGTGCTCGAAGAACTGTTGGAATCCCATCCAATCAAATGAAGTTGACAAGGAGCTAAATATAGTATAATTATTATTTCTAAGATAGAACTATTACCGTGTTGTACAAATCTGCATTAAATAATGATACTTATTCCTATCATTTCAAATCGTCTATCAACAAAAATGTTGGAAATTACGTGAATGTAAAAATAAAATTAACATGCAGTGAAATTGACTACTTATACACACACTGCGTTTCAAATATTATCACATATCAATATGTATTGAAAATTATTTTTGACATATGTAAGTATTAGAAAATTATTGAAAATTATTTTTTATATAAGTATTAGGGGTGTTGACAAGATAATGGCCTCAAGATCTTGCGAGATTAAAGTGTGACGAGATTTCTGGTCGAGGTGAAAATCTGTCTCATGTCATGTTGTCATGACGGAGTGTGAGGGTGAAGTTAGGATATAATATGCCGCAGCAACGTAAACATTATGCCTTTAATGTAGTTTAGCTTTTTATAGTAATAAAAATAATTTAATTCCAGTGGATAACGGTCGCTGTTCGAGCCATACATCACTGTGCGCATCACTGATCACATGACGAGAAGACCGTGGTGAAAAATTCATTGTAAAATGTGCATTAAGCACACCACATACTATCCACAGATAATGCACAATCGCAAAATTTAAAGTGAAAGTAAACCTGAGCGCACATTCAATCGTGATTTCAATAAGTTACCGCTGATTGAAAGCAGCTTCCTGAGCCATGCAAATATCTCCCAATATGAAAACTATGTTAGGCTGGGCTGTGTAGTTAACCATATCTTAGCTCTTTGAATATTGAGATAGTACTTTGATTATGGTTGCACTTATTGTTTGTTCAACAAAAGTTATTTCAGGTCAACAGTTGTAGAAGCTCATAAATCATGTGCAGTTCTAAGGTCTGAAGAGACAATCATACAGAAGAGGAGCCAGTCAGTTGAGTTTGTGGCAAAACCTTTTACAGTGCTTAAGTATTATCTTTTACTGCATATGATAATTCATATTTAGAAAGAAGAACTGAAATGAGATTGAAAACCTTTCAAAATGCACATGCAGTGTATTTCATGGAGATTTCTTAAAGGGGTGATGAATCCAGAAATCATCTTTTCCTTGAGCTTTTGATATATAAATGGTCATGGTAATATAAGAATATCCTCTTAAGTTTCAGAGCTGAAAATTTCCTTGTTGGTCAAAGAAAAACTTTTATAGACACCAGGCCCAGCAAACGATCTTGTGCTTCATTCTTACGTCATAGCGCTACGTAACACACACCTCTACAGCACGTCTGATCCAGTAGCCCCGCCCACCGACTCATGGAGCTGATCGGCTAGTGCTAGCTGGTCAACAAAAAGAAACATGCCGAGGAAGATAGCAAGATATTGTGCTATTCCTGGTTGTGGAAGAACACCGTCGCTCCATAAGCTTCCTTCTGATCCTAATATTAGGAATGTGTGGTTGAACTTAAACTTTCCTGACGTGGGAAAGGCATGTTCACTGTAGGATCATTTGTAAACAAATCTCTAGTCGATGCTGGATTTGGATCCGACAGGAATGGTGCAGCACACTTATGTGAGTAAAACGTATTTTTATATGTAATAGTACTGCATTGTTATAGATCGTTTTGCCTAATGTGTACGTCTAACAGAAACATACCTTTAGCACGCTGGACTCAGACACATATGGGCCAGGGCTCGCAAAGCCCTGCAGGCTGATGAATCTCATAATATTCCGTTCT